>NW_027478700.1:300000-462888 GCF_051014685.1 Ptiloglossa arizonensis | reverse complement strand
ATTTGTTGTCTTCTCAAACATTTCTTAGCTTCAAACTCGCATATCTCGCGAACGGATTGACCTAACCCAAAAATTCCTATTGCATCTGAAAGTCGAACCTCGCCGAATTACAACGGTATGTGTATTTTTTCCCTAGGCCATTCTGGTTAAGCGTTTGGAGCAGCAGAACTGCGAAAAATTTGTTGCCTTCTCAACCATTTCTTGGCTTCAAACTCCCATATCTCGCGAACGGATTGACCTAACCCAAAAATTCCTGTAGCGTCTGGACGTAGAAACTCGCCCGATTACAACGGTAAGTGTATTTTTTCCCTAGGCCATTCTGGTTAAGCGTTTGGAGCAGCAGAATTGCGAAAAATTTTTTCCTTCTCAACCATTTCTTGGCTTCAAACCCCCATATCTCGCGAACGGATTGACCTAACCCAAAAATTCCTGTAGCGTCTGGAAGTAGAAACTCGCCCGATTACAACGGTATGTGTATTTTTTCCCTAGTCCATTCTGGTCAAGCGTTTGGAGCAGCAGAACTGCGAAAAATTTGTTGCCTTCTCAACCTTTTCTTGGCTTCAAACTCCCATATCTCGCGAACGGATTGACCTAACCCAAAAATTCCTGCAGCGTCTGGAAGTAGAAACTCGCCCGATTACATCGGTATGTGTATTTTTTCCCTAGTCCATTCTGGTCAAGCGTTTGGAGCAGCAGAATTGCGAATAATTTTTTGCCTTCTCAACCATTTCTTGGCTTCAAACTCCCATATCTCGCGAACGGATTGACCTAACCCAAAAATACCTGTTGCGTCTGATAGTAGAAACTCGCCCGATTACAACGGTATGTGTATTTTTTCCCTAGCCCGTTCTGGTCAAGCGTTTGGAGCAGCAGAATTGCGAAAAATTTGTTGTCTTCTCAACCGTTTCTTAGCTTCAAACTCCCATATCTCGCGAACAGATTGACCTAACCCAAAAATTCCTATTGCATCTGAAAGTAGAAACTCGCACGATTACAACGGTATGTGTATTTTGTCCCTAGGCCATTCTGGTTAAGCGTTTGGAGCAGCAGAATTGCGAAAAATTTGTTGCCTTCTCTACCATTTCTTAGCTTCAAACTCCCATATCTCGCGAACGGATTGACCTAACCCAAAAATTCCTATTGCATCTGAAAGTAGAAACTCGCCCGATTACAACGGTATGTGTATTTTTTTCCTAGGCCATTCTGGTTAAGCGTTTGGAGCAGCAGAAGTGCGAAAAATTTGTTGTCTTCTCAACCATTTCTTAGCTTCAAACTCCCATATCTCGCGAAAGGATTGACCCAACCCAAAAATTTCTATTGCATCTGAAAGTAGAAACTCGCCCGATTACAACGGTATGTGTATTTTTTCCCTAGGCCATTCTGGTTAAGCGTTTGGAGCAGCAGAATTGCGAAAAATTTTTTGCCTTCTCAACCATTTCTTGGCTTCAAACTCGCATATCTCGCGAACGGATTGACCTAACCCAAAAATTCCTATTGCATCTGAAAGTCGAACCTCGCCCGATTACAACGGTATGTGTATTTTTTCCCTAGGCCATTCTGGTTAAGCGTTTGGAGCAGCAGAACTGCGAAAAATTTGTTGCCTTCTCAACCATTTCTTGGCTTCAAACTCCCATATCTCGCGAACGGATTGACCTAACCCAAAAATTCCTGTAGCGTCTGGACGTAGAAACTCGCCCGATTACAACGGTAAGTGTATTTTTTCCCTAGGCCATTCTGGTTAAGCGTTTGGAGCAGCAGAATTGCGAAAAATTTTTTCCTTCTCAACCATTTCTAGGCTTCAAACCCCCATATCTCGCGAACGGATTGACCTAACCCAAAAATTCCTGTAGCGTCTGGAAGTAGAAACTCGCCCGATTACAACGGTATGTGTATTTTTTCCCTAGTCCATTCTGGTCAAGCGTTTGGAGCAGCAGAATTGCGAAAAAATTTCTTGCCTTCTCAACCATTTCTTGGCTTCAAACTCCCATATCTCGCGAACGGATAGACCTAACCCAAAAATTCCTATTGCATCTGAAAGTAGAAACTCGCCCGATTACAACGGTACGTGTATTTTTTCCCTAGGTCATTCTGGTTAAGCGTTTGGAGCAGCAGAATTGCGAAAAATATTTTGCCTTCTCATCCATTTCTTGGCTTCAAACTCCCATATCTCGCGAACGGATTGACCTAAGCCAAAAATTCCTGTTGCGTCTGAAAGTAGAAACTCGCCCGATTACAACGGCATGTGTATTTTTTCCCTAGGCCATTCTGGTTAAGCGTTTGGAGCAGCAGAATTGCGAAAAATTTTTTGCCTTCTCAACCATTTCTTGGCTTCAAACTCCCATATCTCGCGAACGGATTGACCTAACCCAAAAATTCCTAATGCATCTGAAAATAGAACCTCGCCCCATTACAGCGGTATGTGTATTTTTTCCCTAGGCCATTCTGGTTAAGCGTTTGGAGCAGCAGAATTGCGAAAAATTTCTTCCTTCTCAACCATTTCTTGGCTTCAAACCCCCATATCTCGCGAACGGATTGACCTAACCCAAAAATTACTGTAGCGTCTGGAAGTAGAAACTCGCCCGATTTCAACGGTATATGTATTTTTTCCCTAGCCCATTCTGGTCAAGCGTTTGGAGCAGCAGAATTGCGAAAAATTTGTTGTCTTCTCAACCATTTCTTAGCTTCAAACTCCCATATCTCGCGAACGGATTGACCTAACCCAAAAATTCCTATTGCATCTGAAAGTAGAAACTCGTCCGATTACAACGGTATGTTTATTTTTTCCCTAGGCCATTCTGGTTAAGCGTTTGGAGCAGCAGAATTGCGAAAAATTTTTTGCCTTCTCAACCATGCCTTGGCTTCAAACTCCCATATCTCACGAACGGATTGACCTAACCCAAAAATTACTATTGCATCTGAAAGTAGAAACTCGCCCGATTACAACGGTATGTGTATTTTTTCCCTAGGCCATTCTGGTTAAGCGTTTGGGCAGCAGAAATGCGAATAATTTTTTGCCTTCTCAACCATTTCTTTGCTTCAAACTCCCATATCTCGCGAACGAATTGACCTAACCCAAAAATACCTGTTGCGTCTGAAAGTAGAAACTCGCCCGATTACAACGGTATGTGCATTTTTTCCCTAGCCCGTTCTGGTCAAGCGTTTGGAGCAGCAGAAGAGCGAAAAATTTGTTGTCTTCTCAACCATTTCTTAGCTTCAAACTCCCATATCTCGCGAAAGGATTGACCCAACCCAAAAATTCCTATTGCATCTGAAAGTAGAAACTCGCCCGATTACAACGGTATGTGTATTTTTTCCCTAGGCCATTCTGGTTAAGCGTTTGGAGCAGCAGAAGTGCGAAAAATTTGTTGTCTTCTCAACCATTTCTTAGCTTCAAACTCCCATATCTCGCGAAATAATTGACCCAACCCGAAAATTCCTATTGCATCTGAAAGTAGAAACTCGCCCGATTACAACGGTATGTTTATTTTTTCCCTAGGCCATTCTGGTTAAGCGTTTGGAGCAGCAGAAATGCGAATAATTTTTTGCCTTCTCAACCATTTCTTGGCTTCAAACTCCCATATCTCGCGAACGGATTGACCTAACCCAAAAATACCTGTTGCGTCTGATAGTAGAAACTCGCCCGATTACAACGGTATGTGTATTTTTTCCCTAGCCCGTTCTGGTCAAGCGTTTGGAGCAGCAGAATTGCGAAAAATTTGTTGTCTTCTCAACCATTTCTTAGCTTCAAGCTCCCATATCTCGCGAACAGATTGACCTAACCCAAAAATTCCTATTGCATCTGAAAGTAGAAACTCGCCCGATTACAACGGTATGTGTATTTTGTCCCTAGGCCATTCTGGTTAAGCGTTTGGAGCAGCAGAATTGCGAAAAATTTGTTGCCTTCTCTACCATTTCTTAGCTTCAAACTCCCATATCTCGCGAACGGATTGACCTAACCCAAAAATTCCTATTGCATCTGAAAGTAGAAACTCGCCCGATTACAACGGTATGTGTATTTTTTTCCTAGGCCATTCTGGTTAAGCGTTTGGAGCAGCAGAAGTGCGAAAAATTTGTTGTCTTCTCAACCATTTCTTAGCTTCAAACTCCCATATCTCGCGAACGGATTGACCTAACCCAAAAATTCCTATTGCATCTGAAAGTAGAAACTCGCCCGATTACAACGCTATGTGTATTTTGTCCCTAGGCCATTCTGGTTAAGCGTTTGGAGCAGCAGAATTGCGAAAAATTTGTTGCCTTCTCTACCATTTCTTATCTTCAAACTCCCATATCTCGCGAACGGATTGACCTAACCCAAAAATTCCTATTGCATCCGAAAGTAGAAACTCGCCCGATTACAACGGTATGTGTATTTTTTCCCTAGGCCATTCTGGTTAAGCGTTTGGAGCAGCAGAAGAGCGAAAAATTTGTTGTCTTCTCAACCATTTCTTAGCTTCAAACTCCCATATCTCGCGAAAGGATTGACCCAACCCAAAAATTCCTATTGCATCTGAAAGTAGAAACTCGCCCGATTACAACGGTATGTGTATTTTTTCCCTAGGCCATTCTGGTTAAGCGTTTGGAGCAGCAGAAGTGCGAAAAATTTGTTGTCTTCTCAACAATTTCTTAGCTTCAAACTCCCATATCTCGCGAAATAATTGACCCAACCCAAAAATTCCTATTGCATCTGAAAGTAGAAACTCGCCCGATTACAACGGTATGTTTATTTTTTCCCTAGGCCATTCTGGTTAAGCGTTTGGAGCAGCAGAAATGCGAATAATTTTTTGCCTTCTCAACCATTTCTTGGCTTCAAACTCCCATATCTCGCGAACGGATTGACCTAACCCAAAAATACCTGTTGCGTCTGATAGTAGAAACTCGCCCGATTACAACGGTATGTGTATTTTTTCCCTAGCCCGTTCTGGTCAAGCGTTTGGAGCAGCAGAATTGCGAAAAATTTGTTGTCTTCTCAACCATTTCTTAGCTTCAAACTCCCATATCTCGCGAACAGATTGACCTAACCCAAAAATTCCTATTGCATCTGAAAGTAGAAACTCGCCCGATTACAACGGTATGTGTATTTTGTCCCTAGGCCATTCTGGTTAAGCGTTTGGAGCAGCAGAATTGCGAAAAATTTGTTGCCTTCTCTACCATTTCTTAGCTTCAAACTCCCATATCTCGCGAACGGATTGACCTAACCCAAAAATTCCTATTGCATCTGAAAGTAGAAACTCGCCCGATTACAACGGTATGTGTATTTTTTTCCTAGGCCATTCTGGTTAAGCGTTTGGAGCAGCAGAACTGCGAAAAATTTGTTGCCTTCTCAACCATTTCTTGGCTTCAAACTCCCATATCTCGCGAACGGATTGACCTAACCCAAAAATTCCTGTAGCGTCTGGACGTAGAAACTCGCCCGATTACAACGGTATGTGTATTTTTTCCCTAGTCCATTCTGGTCAAGCGTTTGGAGCAGCAGAATTGCGAAAAATTTCTTGCCTTCTCAACCATTTCTTGGTTTCAAACTCCCATGTCTCGCGACCGGATAGACCTAACCCAAAAATTCCAATTGCATCTGAAAGTAGAAACTCGCCCGATTACAACGGTACGTGTATTTTTTCCCTAGGGCATTCTGGTTAAGCGTTTGGAGCAGCAGAATTGCGAAAAATTTTTTGCCTTCTCATCCATTTCTTGGATTCAAACTCCCATATCTCGCGAACGGATTGACCTAAGCCAAAAATTCCTGTTGCGTCTGAAAGTAGAAACTCGCCCGATTACAACGGCATGTGTATTTTTCCCCTAGGCCTTTCTGGTTAAGCGTTTGGAGCAGGCGAATTGCGAAAAATTTTTTGCCTTCTCAACCATTTCTTGGCTTCAAACTCCCATATCTCGCGAACGGATTGACCTAACCCAAAAATTCCTAATGCATCTGAAAATAGAACCTCGCCCGATTACAGCGGTATGTGTATTTTTTCCCTAGGCCATTCTGGTTAAGCGTTTGGAGCAGCAGAATTGCGAAAAATTTCTTCCTTCTCAACCATTTCTTGGCTTCAAACCCCCATATCTCGCGAACGGATTGACCTAACCCAAAAATTACTGTAGCGTCTGGATGCAGAAACTCGCCCGATTACAACGGTATGTGTATTTTTTCCCGTAGCCCATTCTGGTCAAGCGTTTGGAGCAGCAGAAGTGCGAAAAATTTTTTGCCTTCTCATCCATTTCTTGGCTTCAAACTCCCATATCTCGCGAACGGATTGACCTAAGCCAAAAATTCCTGTTGCGTCTGAAAGTAGAAACTCGCCCGATTACAACGGCATGTGTATTTTTTCCCTAGGCCATTCTGGTTAAGCGTTTGGAGTAGCAGAATTGCGAAAAATTTGTTGTCTTCTCAAACATTTCTTAGCTTCAAACTCCCATATCTCGCGAACGGATTGACCTAACCGAAAAATTCCTATTGCATCTGAAAGTAGAAACTCGCCCGATTACAGCGGTATGTATTTTTTTTCCCTAGGCCATTCTGGTTAAGCGTTTGGAGAAGCAGAATTGCGAAAAATTTTTTATCCTTCTCAACCATTTCTTGGCTTCAAACTCCCATATCTCGCGAACGGATTGACCTAACCCAAAAATTCCTGTAGCGTCTGGAAGTAGAAACTCGCCCGATTACAACGGTATGTGTATTTTTTCCCTAGCCCATTCTGGTCAAGCGTTTGGAGCAGCAGAATTGCGAAAAATTTCTTGCCTTCTCAACCATTTCTTGGCTTCAAACTCCCATATCTCGCGAACGGATAGACCTAACCCAAAAATTCCTATTGCATCTGAAAGTAGAAACTCGCCCGATTACAACGGTGTGTGTATTTTTTCCCTAGGTCATTCTGGTTAAGCGTTTGGAGCAGCAGAATTGCGAAAAATTTTTTGCCTTCTCATCCATTTCTTGGCTTCAAACTCCCATATTTCGCGAACGGATTGACCTAAGCCAAAAATTCCTGTTGCGTCTGAAAGTAGAAACTCGCCCGATTACAGCGGTATGTGTATTTTTTCCCTAGGTCATTCTGATTAAGCGTTTGGAGCAGCAGAATTGCTAAAAATTTTTTGCCTTCTCATCCATTTCTTGGCTTCAAACTCCCATATCTCGCGAACGGATTGACCTAACCCAAAAATTCCTATTGCATCTGAAAGTAGAAACTCGCCCGATTACAACGGTATGTGTATTTTTTTCCTAGGCCATTCTGGTTAAGCGTTTGGAGCAGCAGAAGTGCGAAAAATTTGTTGTCTTCTCAACCATTTCTTAGCTTCAAACTCCCATATCTCGCGAACGGATTGACCTAACCCAAAAATTCCTATTGCATCTGAAAGTAGAAACTCGCCCGATTACAACGCTATGTGTATTTTGTCCCTAGGCCATTCTGGTTAAGCGTTTGGAGCAGCAGAATTGCGAAAAATTTGTTGCCTTCTCTACCATTTCTTATCTTCAAACTCCCATATCTCGCGAACGGATTGACCTAACCCAAAAATTCCTATTGCATCCGAAAGTAGAAACTCGCCCGATTACAACGGTATGTGTATTTTTTCCCTAGGCCATTCTGGTTAAGCGTTTGGAGCAGCAGAAGAGCGAAAAATTTGTTGTCTTCTCAACCATTTCTTAGCTTCAAACTCCCATATCTCGCGAAAGGATTGACCCAACCCAAAAATTCCTATTGCATCTGAAAGTAGAAACTCGCCCGATTACAACGGTATGTGTATTTTTTCCCTAGGCCATTCTGGTTAAGCGTTTGGAGCAGCAGAAGTGCGAAAAATTTGTTGTCTTCTCAACAATTTCTTAGCTTCAAACTCCCATATCTCGCGAAATAATTGACCCAACCCAAAAATTCCTATTGCATCTGAAAGTAGAAACTCGCCCGATTACAACGGTATGTTTATTTTTTCCCTAGGCCATTCTGGTTAAGCGTTTGGAGCAGCAGAAATGCGAATAATTTTTTGCCTTCTCAACCATTTCTTGGCTTCAAACTCCCATATCTCGCGAACGGATTGACCTAACCCAAAAATACCTGTTGCGTCTGATAGTAGAAACTCGCCCGATTACAACGGTATGTGTATTTTTTCCCTAGCCCGTTCTGGTCAAGCGTTTGGAGCAGCAGAATTGCGAAAAATTTGTTGTCTTCTCAACCATTTCTTAGCTTCAAACTCCCATATCTCGCGAACAGATTGACCTAACCCAAAAATTCCTATTGCATCTGAAAGTAGAAACTCGCCCGATTACAACGGTATGTGTATTTTGTCCCTAGGCCATTCTGGTTAAGCGTTTGGAGCAGCAGAATTGCGAAAAATTTGTTGCCTTCTCTACCATTTCTTAGCTTCAAACTCCCATATCTCGCGAACGGATTGACCTAACCCAAAAATTCCTATTGCATCTGAAAGTAGAAACTCGCCCGATTACAACGGTATGTGTATTTTTTTCCTAGGCCATTCTGGTTAAGCGTTTGGAGCAGCAGAACTGCGAAAAATTTGTTGCCTTCTCAACCATTTCTTGGCTTCAAACTCCCATATCTCGCGAACGGATTGACCTAACCCAAAAATTCCTGTAGCGTCTGGACGTAGAAACTCGCCCGATTACAACGGTATGTGTATTTTTTCCCTAGTCCATTCTGGTCAAGCGTTTGGAGCAGCAGAATTGCGAAAAATTTCTTGCCTTCTCAACCATTTCTTGGTTTCAAACTCCCATGTCTCGCGACCGGATAGACCTAACCCAAAAATTCCAATTGCATCTGAAAGTAGAAACTCGCCCGATTACAACGGTACGTGTATTTTTTCCCTAGGGCATTCTGGTTAAGCGTTTGGAGCAGCAGAATTGCGAAAAATTTTTTGCCTTCTCATCCATTTCTTGGATTCAAACTCCCATATCTCGCGAACGGATTGACCTAAGCCAAAAATTCCTGTTGCGTCTGAAAGTAGAAACTCGCCCGATTACAACGGCATGTGTATTTTTCCCCTAGGCCTTTCTGGTTAAGCGTTTGGAGCAGGCGAATTGCGAAAAATTTTTTGCCTTCTCAACCATTTCTTGGCTTCAAACTCCCATATCTCGCGAACGGATTGACCTAACCCAAAAATTCCTAATGCATCTGAAAATAGAACCTCGCCCGATTACAGCGGTATGTGTATTTTTTCCCTAGGCCATTCTGGTTAAGCGTTTGGAGCAGCAGAATTGCGAAAAATTTCTTCCTTCTCAACCATTTCTTGGCTTCAAACCCCCATATCTCGCGAACGGATTGACCTAACCCAAAAATTACTGTAGCGTCTGGATGCAGAAACTCGCCCGATTACAACGGTATGTGTATTTTTTCCCGTAGCCCATTCTGGTCAAGCGTTTGGAGCAGCAGAAGTGCGAAAAATTTTTTGCCTTCTCATCCATTTCTTGGCTTCAAACTCCCATATCTCGCGAACGGATTGACCTAAGCCAAAAATTCCTGTTGCGTCTGAAAGTAGAAACTCGCCCGATTACAACGGCATGTGTATTTTTTCCCTAGGCCATTCTGGTTAAGCGTTTGGAGTAGCAGAATTGCGAAAAATTTGTTGTCTTCTCAAACATTTCTTAGCTTCAAACTCCCATATCTCGCGAACGGATTGACCTAACCGAAAAATTCCTATTGCATCTGAAAGTAGAAACTCGCCCGATTACAGCGGTATGTATTTTTTTTCCCTAGGCCATTCTGGTTAAGCGTTTGGAGAAGCAGAATTGCGAAAAATTTTTTATCCTTCTCAACCATTTCTTGGCTTCAAACTCCCATATCTCGCGAACGGATTGACCTAACCCAAAAATTCCTGTAGCGTCTGGAAGTAGAAACTCGCCCGATTACAACGGTATGTGTATTTTTTCCCTAGCCCATTCTGGTCAAGCGTTTGGAGCAGCAGAATTGCGAAAAATTTCTTGCCTTCTCAACCATTTCTTGGCTTCAAACTCCCATATCTCGCGAACGGATAGACCTAACCCAAAAATTCCTATTGCATCTGAAAGTAGAAACTCGCCCGATTACAACGGTGTGTGTATTTTTTCCCTAGGTCATTCTGGTTAAGCGTTTGGAGCAGCAGAATTGCGAAAAATTTTTTGCCTTCTCATCCATTTCTTGGCTTCAAACTCCCATATTTCGCGAACGGATTGACCTAAGCCAAAAATTCCTGTTGCGTCTGAAAGTAGAAACTCGCCCGATTACAGCGGTATGTGTATTTTTTCCCTAGGTCATTCTGATTAAGCGTTTGGAGCAGCAGAATTGCTAAAAATTTTTTGCCTTCTCATCCATTTCTTGGCTTCAAACTCCCATATCTCGCGAACGGATTGACCGAACCGAAAAATTCCTATTGCATCTGAAAGTAAAAACTCGCCCGATTACAGCGGTATGTATTTTTTTTCCCTAGGCCATTCTGGTTAAGCGTTTGGAGAAGCAGAATTGCGAAAAATTTTTTATCCTTCTCAACCATTTCTTGGCTTCAAACTCCCATATCTCGCGAACGGATTGACCTAACCCAAAAATTCCTGTAGCGTCTGGAAGTAGAAACTCGCCCGATTTCAACGGTATATGTATTTTTTCCCTAGCCCATTCTGGTCAAGCGTTTGGAGCAGCAGAATTGCGAAAAATTTGTTGTCTTCTCAACCATTTCTTAGCTTCAAACTCCCATGTCTCGTGAACGGATTGACCTAACCCAAAAATTCCTATTGCATCTGAAAGTAGAAACTCGTCCGATTACAACGGTATGTTTATTTTTTCCCTAGGCCATTCTGGTTAAGCGTTCGGAGCAGCAGAATTGCGAAAAATTTTTTGCCTTCTCAACCATGCCTTGGCTTCAAACTCCCATATCTCACGAACGGATTGACCTAACCCAAAAATTCCTATTGCATCTGAAAGTAGAAACTCGCCCGATTACAACGGTATGTGTATTTTTTCGCTAGGCCATTCTGGTTAAGCGTTTGGAGCAGCAGAAATGCGAATAATTTTTTGCCTTCTCAACCATTTCTTGGCTTCAAACTCCCATATCTCGCGAACGAATTGACCTAACACAAAAATACCTGTTGCGTCTGAAAGTAGAAACTCGCCCGATTACAACGGTATGTGTATTTTTTCCCTAGCCCGTTCTGGTCAAGCGTTTGGAGCAGCAGAATTGCGAAAAATTTGTTGTCTTCTCAACCATTTCTTAGCTTCAAACTCCCATATCTCGCCAACGGATTGACCTAATCCAAAAATTCCTATTGCATCTGAAAGTAGAAACTCGCCCGATTACAACGGTATGTGTATTTTGTCCCTAGGCCATTCTGGTTAAGCGTTTGGAGCAGCAGAATTGCGAAAAATTTGTTGCCTTCTCTACCATTTCTTAGCTTCAAACTCCCATATCTCGCGAACGGATTGACCTAAGCCAAAAATTCCTGTTGCGTCTGAAAGTAGAAACTCGCCCGATTTCAACGGTATATGTATTTTTTCCCTAGCCCATTCTGGTCAAGCGTTTGGAGCAGCAGAATTCCGAAAAATTTGTTGTCTTCTCAACCATTTCTTAGCTTCAAACTCCCATATCTCGCGAACGGATTGACCTAACCCAAAAATTCCTATTGCATCTGAAAGTAGAAACTCGCCCGATTACAACGGTATGTTTATTTTTTCCCTAGGCCATTCTGGTTAAGCGTTTGGAGCAGCAGAATTGCGAAAAATTTTTTGCCTTCTCAACCATGCCTTGGCTTCAAAATCCCATATCTCGCGAACGGATTGACCTAACCCAAAAATTCCTATTGCATCTGAAAGTAGAATCTCGCCCGATTACAACGGTATGTTTATTTTTTCCCTAGGCCATTCTGGTTAAGCGTTTGGAGCAGCAGAATTGCGAAAAATTTTTTGCCTTCTCAACCATGCCTTGGCTTCAAACTCCCATAACTCACGAACGGTTTGACCTAACCCAAAAATTCCTATTGTATCTGAAAGTAGAAACTCGCCCGATTACAACGGTATGTGTATTTTTTCCCTAGGCCATTCTGGTTAAGCGTTTGGAGCAGCAGAAATGCGAATAATTTTTTGCCTTCTCAACCATTTCTTGGCTTCAAACTCCCATATCTCGCGAACGGATTGACCTAACCCAAAAATACCTGTTGCGTCTGATAGTAGAAACTCGCCCGATTACAACGGTATGTGTATTTTTTCCCTAGCCCGTTCTGGTCAAGCGTTTGGAGCAGCAGAATTGCGAAAAATTTGTTGTCTTCTCAACCATTTCTTAGCTTCAAACTCCCATATCTCGCGAACAGATTGAACTAACCCAAAAATTCCTATTGCATCTGAAAGTAGAAACTCGCCCGATTACAACGGTATGTGTATTTTGTCCCTAGGCCATTCTGGTTAAGCGTTTGGAGCAGCAGAATTGCGAAAAATTTGTTGCCTTCTCTACCATTTCTTAGCTTCAAACTCCCATATCTCGCGAACGGATTGACCTAACCCAAAAATTCCTATTGCATCTGAAAGTAGAAACTCGCCCGATTACAACGGTATGTGTATTTTTTCCCTAGGCCATTCTGGTTAAGCGTTTGGAGCAGCAGAAGTGTGAAAAATTTGTTGTATTCTCAACCATTTCTTAGCTTCAAACTCCCATATCTCGCGAAAGGATTGACCCAACCCAAAAATTTCTATTGCATCTGAAAGTAGAAACTCGCCCGATTACAACGGTATGTGTATTTTTTCCCTAGGCCATCCTGGTTAAGCGTTTGGAGCAGCAGAATTGCGAAAAATTTTTTCCTTCTCAACCATTTCTTGGCTTCAAACCCCCATATCTCGCGAACGGATTGACCTAACCCAAAAATTCCTGTAGCGTCTGGAAGTAGAAACTCGCCCGATTACATCGGTATGTGTATTTTTTCCCTAGTCCATTCTGGTCAAGCGTTTGGAGCAGCAGAATTGCGAATAATTTTTTGCCTTCTCAACCATTTCTTGGCTTCAAACTCCCATATCTCGCGAACGGATTGACCTAACCCAAAAATACCTGTTGCGTCTGATAGTAGAAACTCGCCCGATTACAACGGTATGTGTATTTTTTCCCTAGCCCGTTCTGGTCAAGCGTTTGGAGCAGCAGAATTGCGAAAAATTTGTTGTCTTCTCAACCGTTTCTTAGCTTCAAACTCCCATATCTCGCGAACGGATTGACCTAACCCAAAAATTCCTATTGCATCTGAAAGTAGAAACTCGCCCGATTACAACGGTATGTGTATTTTTTTCCTAGGCCATTCTGGTTAAGCGTTTGGAGCAGCAGAAGTGCGAAAAATTTGTTGTCTTCTCAACCATTTCTTAGCTTCAAACTCCCATATCTCGCGAAAGGATTGACCCAACCCAAAAATTTCTATTGCATCTGAAAGTAGAAACTCGCCCGATTACAACGGTATGTGTATTTTTTCCCTAGGCCATTCTGGTTAAGCGTTTGGAGCAGCAGAATTGCGAAAAATTTTTTGCCTTCTCAACCATGCCTTGGCTTCAAACTCCCATAACTCACGAACGGTTTGACCTAACCCAAAAATTCCTATTGTATCTGAAAGTAGAAACTCGCCCGATTACAACGGTATGTGTATTTTTTCCCTAGGCCATTCTGGTTAAGCGTTTGGAGCAGCAGAAATGCGAATAATTTTTTGCCTTCTCAACCATTTCTTGGCTTCAAACTCCCATATCTCGCGAACGGATTGACCTAACCCAAAAATACCTGTTGCGTCTGATAGTAGAAACTCGCCCGATTACAACGGTATGTGTATTTTTTCCCTAGCCCGTTCTGGTCAAGCGTTTGGAGCAGCAGAATTGCGAAAAATTTGTTGTCTTCTCAACCATTTCTTAGCTTCAAACTCCCATATCTCGCGAACAGATTGAACTAACCCAAAAATTCCTATTGCATCTGAAAGTAGAAACTCGCCCGATTACAACGGTATGTGTATTTTGTCCCTAGGCCATTCTGGTTAAGCGTTTGGAGCAGCAGAATTGCGAAAAATTTGTTGCCTTCTCTACCATTTCTTAGCTTCAAACTCCCATATCTCGCGAACGGATTGACCTAACCCAAAAATTCCTATTGCATCTGAAAGTAGAAACTCGCCCGATTACAACGGTATGTGTATTTTTTCCCTAGGCCATTCTGGTTAAGCGTTTGGAGCAGCAGAAGTGTGAAAAATTTGTTGTATTCTCAACCATTTCTTAGCTTCAAACTCCCATATCTCGCGAAAGGATTGACCCAACCCAAAAATTTCTATTGCATCTGAAAGTAGAAACTCGCCCGATTACAACGGTATGTGTATTTTTTCCCTAGGCCATCCTGGTTAAGCGTTTGGAGCAGCAGAATTGCGAAAAATTTTTTCCTTCTCAACCATTTCTTGGCTTCAAACCCCCATATCTCGCGAACGGATTGACCTAACCCAAAAATTCCTGTAGCGTCTGGAAGTAGAAACTCGCCCGATTACATCGGTATGTGTATTTTTTCCCTAGTCCATTCTGGTCAAGCGTTTGGAGCAGCAGAATTGCGAATAATTTTTTGCCTTCTCAACCATTTCTTGGCTTCAAACTCCCATATCTCGCGAACGGATTGACCTAACCCAAAAATACCTGTTGCGTCTGATAGTAGAAACTCGCCCGATTACAACGGTATGTGTATTTTTTCCCTAGCCCGTTCTGGTCAAGCGTTTGGAGCAGCAGAATTGCGAAAAATTTGTTGTCTTCTCAACCGTTTCTTAGCTTCAAACTCCCATATCTCGCGAACGGATTGACCTAACCCAAAAATTCCTATTGCATCTGAAAGTAGAAACTCGCCCGATTACAACGGTATGTGTATTTTTTTCCTAGGCCATTCTGGTTAAGCGTTTGGAGCAGCAGAAGTGCGAAAAATTTGTTGTCTTCTCAACCATTTCTTAGCTTCAAACTCCCATATCTCGCGAAAGGATTGACCCAACCCAAAAATTTCTATTGCATCTGAAAGTAGAAACTCGCCCGATTACAACGGTATGTGTATTTTTTCCCTAGGCCATTCTGGTTAAGCGTTTGGAGCAGCAGAATTGCGAAAAATTTTTTGCCTTCTCAACCATTTCTTGGCTTCAAACTCGCATATCTCGCGAACGGATTGACCTAACCCAAAAATTCCTATTGCATCTGAAAGTCGAACCTCGCCCGATTACAACGGTATGTGTATTTTTTCCCTAGGCCATTCTGGTTAAGCGTTTGGAGCAGCAGAACTGCGAAAAATTTGTTGCCTTCTCAACCATTTCTTGGCTTCAAACTCCCATATCTCGCGAACGGATTGACCTAACCCAAAAATTCCTGTAGCGTCTGGACGTAGAAACTCGCCCGATTACAACGGTAAGTGTATTTTTTCCCTAGGCCATTCTGGTTAAGCGTTTGGAGCAGCAGAATTGCGAAAAATTTTTTCCTTCTCAACCATTTCTTGGCTTCAAACCCCCATATCTCGCGAACGGATTGACCTAACCCAAAAATTCCTGTAGCGTCTGGAAGTAGAAACTCGCCCGATTACAACGGTATGTGTATTTTTCCCTAGTCCATTCTGGTCAAGCGTTTGGAGCAGCAGAATTGCGAAAAAATTTCTTGCCTTCTCAACCATTTCTTGGCTTCAAACTCCCATATCTCGCGAACGGATAGACCTAACCCAAAAATTCCTATTGCATCTGAAAGTAGAAACTCGCCCGATTACAACGGTACGTGTATTTTTTCCCTAGGTCATTCTGGTTAAGCGTTTGGAGCAGCAGAATTGCGAAAAATTTTTTGCCTTCTCATCCATTTCTTGGCTTCAAACTCCCATATCTCGCGAACGGATTGACCTAAGCCAAAAATTCCTGTTGCGTCTGAAAGTAGAAACTCGCCCGATTACAACGGCATGTGTATTTTTTCCCTAGGCCATTCTGGTTAAGCGTTTGGAGCAGCAGAATTGCGAAAAATTTTTTGCCTTCTCAACCATTTCTTGGCTTCAAACTCCCATATCTCGCGAACGGATTGACCTAACCCAAAAATTCCTAATGCATCTGAAAATAGAACCTCGCCCGATTACAGCGGTATGTGTATTTTTTCCCTAGGCCATTCTGGTTAAGCGTTTGGAGCAGCAGAATTGCGAAAAATTTCTTCCTTCTCAACCATTTCTTGGCTTCAAACCCCCATATCTCGCGAACGGATTGACCTAACCCAAAAATTACTGTAGCGTCTGGAAGTAGAAACTCGCCCGATTTCAACGGTATATGTATTTTTTCCCTAGCCCATTCTGGTCAAGCGTTTGGAGCAGCAGAATTGCGAAAAATTTGTTGTCTTCTCAACCATTTCTTAGCTTCAAACTCCCATATCTCGCGAAAGGATTGACCCAACCCAAAAATTCCTATTGCATCTGAAAGTAGAAACTCGCCCGATTACAACGGTATGTTTATTTTTTCCCTAGGCCATCCTGGTTAAGCGTTTGGAGCAGCAGAAATGCGAATTTTTTTTGCCTTCTCAACCATTTCTTGGCTTCAAACTCCCACATCTCGCGAACAGATTGACCTAACCCAAAAATTCCTATTGCATCTGAAAGTAGAAACTCGCCCGATTACAACGGTATGTGTATTTTGTCCCTAGGCCATTCTGGTTAAGCGTTTGGAGCAGCAGAATTGCGAAAAATTTGTTGGCTTCTCTACCATTTCTTAGCTTCAAACTCCCATATCTCGCGAACGGATTGACCTAACCCAAAAATTCCTATTGCATCTGAAAGTAGAAACTCGCCCGATTACAACGGTATGTGTATTTTTTTTCTAGGCCATTCTGGTTAAGCGTTTGGAGCAGCAGAAGTGCGAAAAATTTGTTGTCTTCTCAACCATTTCTTAGCTTCAAACTCCCATATCTCGCGAAAGGATTGACCCAACCCAAAAATTTCTATTGCATCTGAAAGTAGAAACTCGCCCGATTACAACGGTATGTGTATTTTTTCCCTAGGCCATTCTGGTTAAGCGTTTGGAGCAGCAGAATTGCGAAAAATTTTTTGCCTTCTCAACCATTTCTTGGCTTCAAACTCGCATATCTCGCGAACGGATTGACCGAACCCAAAAATTCCTATTGCATCTGAAAGTCGAACCTCGCCCGATTACAACGGTATGTGTATTTTTTCCCTAGGCCATTCTGGTTAAGCGTTTGGAGCAGCAGAACTGCGAAAAATTTGTTGCCTTCTCAACCATTTCTTGGCTTCAAACTCCCATATCTCGCGAACGGATTGACCTAACCCAAAAATTCCTGTAGCGTCTGGACGTAGAAACTCGCCCGATTACAACGGTATGTTTTTTTTTCCCTAGTCCATTCTGGTCAAGCGTTTGGAGCAGCAGAATTGCGAAAAATTTCTTGCCTTCTCAACCATTTCTTGGCTTCAAACTCCCATGTCTCGCGAACGGATAGACCTAACCCAAAAATTCCTATTGCATCTGAAAGTAGAAACTCGCCCGATTACAACGGTACGTGTATTTTTTCCCTAGGTCATTCTGGTTAAGCGTTTGGAGCAGCAGAATTGCGAAAAATTTTTTGCCTTCTCATCCATTTCTTGGCTTCAAACTCCCATATCTCGCGAACGGATTGACCTAAGCCAAAAATTCCTGTTGCGTCTGAAAGTAGAAACTCGCCCGATTTCACCGGCATGTGTATTTTTTCCCTAGGCCTTTCTGGTCAAGCGTTTGGAGCAGCAGAATTGCGAAAAATTTCTTGCCTTCTCAACCATTTCTTGGCTTCAAACTCCCATGTCTCGCGAACGGATAGACCTAACCCAAAAATTCCTATTGCATCTGAAAGTAGAAACTCGCCCGATTACAACGGTATGTGTATTTTTTCCCTAGGCCATTCTGGTTAAGCGTTTGGAGCAGCAGAAGTGCGAAAAATTTGTTGTCTTCTCAACCATTTCTTAGCTTCAAACTCCCATATCTCGCGAAAGGATTGACCCAACCCAAAAATTTCTATTGCATCTGAAAGTAGAAACTCGCCCGATTACAACGGTATGTGTATTTTTTCCCTAGGCCATTCTGGTTAAGCGTTTGGAGCAGCAGAACTGCGAAAAATTTGTTGCCTTCTCAACCATTTCTTGGCTTCAAACTCCCATATCTCGCGAACGGATTGACCTAACCCAAAAATTCCTGTAGCGTCTGGACGTAGAAACTCGCCCGATTACAACGGTATGTGTATTTTTTCCCTAGTCCATTCTGTTCAAGCGTTTGGAGCAGCAGAATTGCGAAAAATTTCTTGCCTTCTCAACCATTTCTTGGCTTCAAACTCCCATATCTCGCGAACGGATTGACCTAACCGAAAAATTCCTATTGCATCTGAAAGTAGAAACTCGCCCGATTACAGCGGTATGTATTTTTTTTCCCTAGGCCATTCTGGTTAAGCGTTTGGAGAAGCAGAATTGCGAAAAATTTTTTATCCTTCTCAACCATTTCTTAGCTTCAAACTCCCATATCTCGCGAACGGATTGACCTAACCCAAAAATTCCTGTAGCGTCTGGAAGTAGAAACTCGCCCGATTTCAACGTTATATGTATTTTTTCCCTAGCCCATTCTGGTCAAGCGTTTGGAGCAGCAGAATTGCGAAAAATTTGTTGTCTTCTCAACCATTTCTTAGCTTCAAACTCCCATATCTCGCGAACGGATTGACCTAACCCAAAAATTCGTATTGCGTCTGAAAGTAGAAACTCGTCCGATTACAACGGTATGTTTATTTTTTCCCTAGGCCATTCTGGTTAAGCGTTTGGAGCAGCAGAAGTGCGAAAAATTTGTTGTCTTCTCAACCATTTCTTAGCTTCAAACTCCCATATCTCGCGAAAGGATTGACCCAACCCAAAAATTCCTATTGCATCTGAAAGTAGAAACTCGCCCGATTACAACGGTATGTTTATTTTTTCCCTAGGCCATTCTGGTTAAGCGTTTGGAGCAGCAGAAATGCGAATAATTTTTTGCCTTCTCAACCATTTCTTGGCTTCAAACTCCCATATCTCGCGAACGGATTGACCTATCCCAAAAATACCTGTTGCGTCTGATAGTAGAAACTCGCCCGATTACAACGGTATGTGTATTTTTTCCCTAGCCCGTTCTGGTCAAGCGTTTGGAGCAGCAGAATTGCGAAAAATTTGTTGTCTTCTCAACCATTTCTTAGCTTCAAACTCCCACATCTCGCGAACAGATTGACCTAACCCAAAAATTCCTATTGCATCTGAAAGTAGAAACTCGCCCGATTACAACGGTATGTGTATTTTGTCCCTAGGCCATTCTGGTTAAGCGTTTGGAGCAGCAGAATTGCGAAAAATTTTTTGCCTTCTCAACCATTTCTTGGCTTCAAACTCCCATATCTCGCGAACGGATTGACCTAACCCAAAAATTCCTGTAGCGTCTGGACGTAGAAACTCGCCCGATTACAACGGTATGTGTATTTTTTCCCTAGTCCATTCTGGTCAAGCGTTTGGAGCAGCAGAATTGCGAAAAATTTCTTGCCTTCTCAACCATTTCTTGGCTTCAAACGCCCATGTCTCGCGAACGGATAGACCTAACCCAAAAATTCCTATTGCATCTGAAAGTAGAAACTCGCCCGATTACAACGGTACGTGTATTTTTTCCCTAGGTCATTCTGGTTAAGCGTTTGGAGCAGCAGAATTGCGAAAAATTTTTTGCCTTCTCATCCATTTCTTGGCTTCAAACTCCCATATCTCGCGAACGAATTGACCTAAGCCAAAAATTCCTGTTGCGTCTGAAAGTAGAAACTCGCCCGATTTCACCGGCATGTGTATTTTTTCCCTAGGCCTTTCTGGTTAAGCGTTTGGAGCAGCAGAATTGCGAAAAATTTTTTGCCTTCTCAACCATTTCTTGGCTTCAAACTCCCATATCTCGCGAACGGATTGACCTAACCCAAAAATACCTGTTGCGTCTGATAGTAGAAACTCGCCCGATTACAACGGTATGTGTATTTTTTCCCTAGCCCGTTCTGGTCAAGCGTTTGGAGCAGCAGAATTGCGAAAAATTTGTTGTCTTCTCAACCATTTCTTAGCTTCAAACTCCCACATCTCGCGAACAGATTGACCTAACCCAAAAATTCCTATTGCATCTGAAAGTAGAAACTCGCCCGATTACAACGGTATGTGTATTTTGTCCCTAGGCCATTCTGGTTAAGCGTTTGGAGCAGCAGAATTGCGAAAAATTTGTTGCCTTCTCTACCATTTCTTAGCTTCAAACTCCCATATCTCGCGAACGGATTGACCTAACCCAAAAATTCCTATTGCATCTGAAAGTAGAAACTCGCCCGATTACAACGGTATGTGTATTTTTTTCCTAGGCCAATTCTGGTTAAGCGTTTGGAGCAGCAGAAGTGCGAAAAATTTGTTGTCTTCTCAACCATTTCTTAGCTTCAAACTCCCATATCTCGCGAAAGGATTGACCCAACCCAAAAATTTCTATTGCATCTGAAAGTAGAAACTCGCCCGATTACAACGGTATGTGTATTTTTTCCCTAGGCCATTCTGGTTAAGCGTTTGGAGCAGCAGAATTGCGAAAAATTTTTTGCCTTCTCAACCATTTCTTGGCTTCAAACTCGCATATCTCGCGAACGGATTGACCTAACCCAAAAATTCCTATTGCATCTGAAATTCGAACCTCGCCCGATTACAACGGTATGTGTATTTTTTCCCTAGGCCATTCTGGTTAAGCGTTTGGAGCAGCAGAACTGCGAAAAATTTGTTGCCTTCTCAACCATTTCTTGGCTTCAAACTCCCATATCTCGCGAACGGATTGACCTAACCCAAAAATTCCTGTAGCGTCTGGACGTAGAAACTCGCCCGATTACAACGGTATGTGTATTTTTTCCCTAGTCCATTCTGGTCAAGCGTTTGGAGCAGCAGAATTGCGAAAAATTTCTTGCCATCTCAACCATTTCTTGGCTTCAAACTCCCATGTCTCGCGAACGGATAGACCTAACCCAAAAATTCCTATTGCATCTGAAAGTAGAAACTCGCCCGATTACAACGGTACGTGTATTTTTTCCCTAGGTCATTCTGGTTAAGCGTTTGGAGCAGCAGAATTGCGAAAAATTTTTTGCCTTCTCATCCATTTCTTGGCTTCAAACTCCCATATCTCGCGAACGGATTGACCTAAGCCAAAAATTCCTGTTGCGTCTGAAAGTAGAAACTCGCCCGATTTCACCGGCATGTGTATTTTTTCCCTAGGCCTTTCTGGTTAAGCGTTTGGAGCAGCAGAATTGCGAAAAATTTTTTGCCTTCTCAACCATTTCTTGGCTTCAAACTCCCATATCTCGCGAACGGATTGACCTAACCCAAAAATTCCTAATGCATCTGAAAATAGAACCTCGCCCGATTACCGCGGTATGTGTATTTTTTCCCTAGGCCATTCTGGTTAAGCGTTTGGAGCAGCAGAATTGCGAAAAATGTCTTCCTTCTCAAACATTTCTTGGCTTCAAACCCCCATATCTCGCGAACGGATTGACCTAACCCAAAAATTACTGTAGCGTCTGGAAGCAGAAACTCGCCCGATTACAACGGTATGTGTATTTTTTCCGTAGCCCATTCTGGTCAAGCGTTTGGAGCAGCAGAAGTGCGAAAAATTTTTTGCCTTCTCATCCATTTCTTGGCTTCAAACTCCCATATCTCGCGAACGGATTGACCTAAGCCAAAAATTCCTGTAGCGTCTGGAAGTAGAAACTCGCCCGATTTCAACGGTATATGTATTTTTTCCCTAGCCCATTCTGGTCAAGCGTTTGGAGCAGCAGAATTGCGAAAAATTTGTTGTCTTCTCAACCATTTCTTAGCTTCAAACTCCCATATCTCGCGAACGGATTGACCTAACCCAAAAATTCCTATTGTATCTGAAAGTAGAAACTCGTCCGATTACAACGGTATGTTTATTTTTTCCCTAGGCCATTCTGGTTAAGCGTTTGGAGCAGCAGAATTGCGAAAAATTTTTTGCCTTCTCAACCATGCCTTGGCTTCAAACTCCCATATCTCACGAACGGATTGACCTAACCCAAAAATTACTATTGCATCTGAAAGTAGAAACTCGGCCGATTACAACGGTATGTGCATTTTTTCCCTAGCCAGTTCTGGTCAAGCGTTTGGAGCAGCAGAATTGCGAAAAATTTGTTGTCTTCTCAACCATTTCTTAGCTTCAAACTTCCATATCTCGCGAACGGATTGACCTAACCCAAAAATTCCTATTGCATCTGAAAGTAGAAACTCGCCCGATTACAACGGTATGTGTATTTTTTCCCTAGGCCATTCAGGTTAAGCGTTTGGAGCAGCAGAACTGCGAAAAATTTGTTGCCTTCTCAACCATGTCTTGGCTTCAAACTCCCATATCTCGCGAACGGATTGACCTAACCCAAAAATTCCTATTGCACCTGAAAGTAGAAACTCGCCCGATTTCAACGGTATGTGTATTTTGTCCCTAGGCCATTCTGGTTAAGCGTTTGGAGCAGCAGAATTGCGAAAAATTTGTTGCATTCTCTACCATTTCTTAGCTTCAAACTCCCATATCTCGCGAACGGATTGACCTAACCCAAAAATTCCTATTGCATCCGAAAGTAGAAACTCGCCCGATTACGACGGTATGTGTATTTTTCCCCTAGGCCATTCTGGTTAAGCGTTTGGAGCAGCAGAAGTGCGAAAAATTTGTTGTCTTCTCAACCATTTCTTAGCTTCAAACTCCCATATCTCGCGAAAGGATTGACCCAACCCAAAAATTCCTATTGCATCTGAAAGTAGAAACTCGCCCGATTACAACGGTATGTGTATTTTTTCCCTAGGCCATTCAGGTTAAGCGTTTGGAGCAGCAGAACTGCGAAAAATTTGTTGCCTTCTCAACCATTTCTTGGCTTCAAACTCCCATATCTCGCGAACGGATTGACATAACCCAAAAATTCCTGTAGCGTCTGGACGTAGAAACTCGCCCGATTACAAAGGTAAGTGTATTTTTTCCCTAGGCCATTCTGGTTAAGCGTTTGGAGCAGCAGAAGTGCGAAAAATTTGTTGTCTTCTCAACCATTTCTCAGCTTCAAACTCCCATATCTCGCGAAAGGATTGACCTAACCCAAAAATTCCTGTAGCGTCTGGAAGTAGAAACTCGCCCGATTTCAACGGTATATGTATTTTTTCCCTAGCCCATTCTGGTCAAGCGTTTGGAGCAGCAGAATTGCGAAAAATTTGTTGTCTTCTCAACCATTTCTTAGCTTCAAACTCCCATATCTCGCGAACGGATTGACCTAACCCAAAAATTCCTATTGCATCTGAAAGTAGAAACTCGTCCGATTACAACGGTATGTTTATTTTTTCCCTAGGCCATTCTGGTTAAGCGTTTGGAGCAGCAGAATTGCGAAAAATTTTTTGCCTTCTCAACCATGCCTTGGCTTCAAACTCCCATATCTCACGAACGGATTGACCTAACCCAAAAATTACTATTGCATCTGAAAGTAGAAACTCGCCCGATTACAACGGTATGTGTATTTTTTCCCTAGGCCATTCTGGTTAAGCGTTTGGAGCAGCAGAAATGCGAATAATTTTTTGCCTTCTCAACCATTTCTTTGCTTCAAACTCCCATATCTCGCGAACGAATTGACCTAACCCAAAAATACCTGTTGCGTCTGAAAGTAGAAACTCGCCCGATTACAACGGTATGTGCATTTTTTCCCTAGCCCGTTCTGGTCAAGCGTTTGGAGCAGCAGAATTGCGAAAAATTTGTTGTCTTCTCAACCATTTCTTAACTTCAAACTCCCATATCTCGCGAACGGATTGACCTAACCCAAAAATTCCTATTGCATCTGAAAGTAGAAACTCGCCCGATTACAACGGTATGTGTATTTTTTCCCTAGGCCATTCAGGTTAAGCGTTTGGAGCAGCAGAACTGCGAAAAATTTGTTGCCTTCTCAACCATGTCTTGGCTTCAAACTCCCATATCTCGCGAACGGATTGACCTAACCCAAAAATTCCTATTGCACCTGAAAGTAGAAACTCGCCCGATTTCAACGGTATGTGTATTTTGTCCCTAGGCCATTCTGGTTAAGCGTTTGGAGCAGCAGAATTGCGAAAAATTTGTTGCATTCTCTACCATTTCTTAGCTTCAAACTCCCATATCTCGCGAACGGATTGACCTAACCCAAAAATTCCTATTGCACCTGAAAGTAGAAACTCGCCCGATTTCAACGGTATGTGTATTTTTTCCCTAGGCCATTCTGGTTAAGCGTTTAGAGCAGCAGAAATGCGAATAATTTTTTGCCTTCTCAACCATTTCTTTGCTTCAAACTCCAATATCTCGCGAACGAATTGACCTAACCCAAAAATACCTGTTGCGTCTGAAAGTAGAAACTCGCCCGATTACAACGGTATGTGTATTTTTTCCCTAGCCCGTTCTGGTCAAGCGTTTGGAGCAGCAGAATTGCGAAAAATTTGTTGTCTTCTCAACCATTCCTTAGCTTCAACTCCCATATCTCGCGAACGGATTGACCTAACCCAAAAATTCCTATTGCATCTGAAAGTAGAAACTCGCCCGATTACAACGGTATGTGTATTTTGTCCCTAGGCCATTCTGGTTAAGCGTTTGGAGCAGCAGAATTGCGAAAAATTTGTTGCCTTCTCTACCATTTCTTAGCTTCAAACTCCCATATCTCGCGAACGGATTGACCTAACCCAAAAATTCCTATTGCATCCGAAAGTAGAAACTCGCCCGATTACAACGGTATGTGTATTTTTTCCCTAGGCCATTCTGGTTAAGCGTTTGGAGCAGCAGAGGTGCGAAAAATTTGTTGTCTTCTCAACCATTTCTTAGCTTCAAACTCCCATATCTCGCGAAAGGATTGACCCAACCCAAAAATTCCTATTGCATCTGAAAGTAGAAACTCGCCCGATTACAACGGTATGTGTATTTTTTCCCTAGGCCATTCTGGTTTAGCGTTTGGAGCAGCAGAAGTGCGAAAAATTTGTTGTCTTCTCAACCATTTCTCAGTTTCAAACTCCCATATCTCGCGAAAGGATTGACCCAACCCAAAAATTCCTATTGCATCTGAATGTAGAAACTCGCCCGATTACAACGGTATGTGTATTTTTTCCCTAGGCCATTCTGGTTAAGCGTTTGCAGCAGCAGAAGTGCGAAAAATTTGTTGTCTTCTCAACCATTTTTTAGCTTCAAACTCCCATATCTCGCGAAAGGATTGACTCAACCCAAAAATTCCTATCGCATCTGAAAGTAGAAACTCGCCCGATTACAGCGGTATGTATTTTTTTTTCCCTAGGCCATTCTGGTTAAGCGTTTGGAGAAGCAGAATTGCGAAATATTTTTTATCCTTCTCAACCATTTCTTGGCTTCAAACTCCCATATCTCGCGAACGGATTGACGTAACCCAAAAATTCCTGTAGCGTCTGGAAGTAGAAACTCGCCCGATTAGAACGGTATATGTATTTTTTCCCTAGCCCATTCTGGTCAAGCGTTTGGAGCAGCAGAATTGCGAAAAATTTGTTGTCGTCTCAACCATTTCTTAGCTTCAAACTCCCATATGTCACGAACAGATTGACCTAACCCAAAAATTCCTATTGCATCTGAAAGTAGAAACTCGCCCGATTACAACGGTATGTTTATTTTTTCCCTAGGCCATTCTGGTTAAGCGTTTGGAGCAGCAAAATTGCGAAAAATTTTTTGCCTTCTCAACCATTTCTTGGCTTCAAACTCCCATATCTCGCGAACGGATTGACCTAACCCAAAAATACCTGTTGCGTCTGAAAGTAGAAACTCGCCCGATTACAACGGTATGTGTATTTTTTCCCTAGCCCGTTGTGGTTAAGCGTTTGGAGCAGCAGAAGTGCGAAAAATTTGTTGTCTTCTCAACCATTTCTTAGCTTCAAACTCCCATATCTGGCGAAAGGATTGACCCAACCCAAAAATTCCTACTGCATCTGAAAGTAGAAGCTCGCCCGATTACAACGGTATGTGTATTTTTTCCCTAGGCCATTCTGGTTAAGCGTTTGGAGCAGCAGAATTGCGAAAAATTTTTTGCCTTCTCAACCATTTCTTGGCTTCAAACTCGCATATCTCGCGAACGGATTGACCTAACAAAAAATTCCTATTGCATCTGAAAGTCGAACCTCGCCCGATTACAACGGTATGTGTATTTTTTCCCTAGGCCATTCTGGTTAAGCGTTTGGAGCAGCAGAACTGCGAAAAATTTGTTGCCTTCTCAACCATTTCTTGGCTTCAAACTCCCATATCTCGCGAACGGATTGACGTAACCCAAAAATTCCTGTAGCGTCTGAAAGTAGAAACTCGCCCGATTACAACGGTATGTGTATTTTTTCCCTAGGCAATTCTGGTTAAGCGTTTGGAGCCGCAGAATTGCGAAAAATTATTTCCTTCTCAACCATTTCTTGGCTTCAAACCCCCATATCTCGCGAACGGATTGACATAACCCAAAAATTCCTGTAGCGTCTGGAAGTAGAAACTCGCCCGATTACAACGGTATGTGTATTTTTTCCCTAGCCCATTCTGGTCAAGCGTTTGGAGCAGCAGAATTGCGAAATATTTCTTGCCTTCTCAACCATTTCTTGGCTTCAAACTCCCATATCTCGCGAACGGATAGACCTAACCCAAAAACTCCTATTGCATCTGAAAGTAGAAACTCGCCCGATTACAACGGTATGTGTATTTTTTCCCTAGGCCATTCTGGTTAAGCGTTTGGAGCAGCAGAATTGCGAAAAATTTTTTGCCTTCTCATCCATTTCTTGGCTTCAAACTCCCATATCTCGCGAACGGATTGACCTAACCCAAAAATTCCTATTGCATCTGAAATTAGAAACTCGCCCGATTACAACGGTATGTGTATTTTTTCCCTAGGCAATTCTGGTTAAGCGTTTGGAGCCCCAGAATTGCGAAAAATTACTTCCTTCTCAACCATTTCTTAGCTTCAAACCCCCATATCTCGCGAACGGATTGACCTAACCCAAAAATTCCTGTAGCGTCTGGCAGTAGAAACTCGCCCGATTACAACGGTATGTGTATTTTTTCCCTAGCCCATTCTGGTCAAGCGTTTGGAGCAGCAGAATTGCGAAAAATTTCTTGCCTTCTCAACCATTTCTTGGCTTCAAACTCCCATATCTCGCGAACGGATAGACCTAACCCAAAAATTCCTATTGCATCTGAAAGTAGAAACTCGCCCGATTACAACGGTATGTGTATTTTTTCCCTAGGTCATTCTGGTTAAGCGTTTGGAGCAGCAGAATTGCGAAAAATTTTTTGCCTTCTCATCCATTTCTTGGCTTCAAACTCCCATATCTCGCGAACGAATTGACCTAAGCCAAAAATTCCTATTGCGTCTGAAAGTAGAAACTCGCCCGATTACAACGGCATGTGTATTTTTTCCCTAGGCCATTCTGGTTAAGCGTTTGGAGCAGCAGAATTGCGAAAAATTTTTTGCCTTCTCAACCATTTCTTGGATTCAAACTCCCATATCTCGCGAACGGATTGACCTAACCCAAAAATTCCTATTGCATCTGAAAATAGAACCTCGCCCGATTACAGCGGTATGTGTATTTTTTCCCTAGGCCATTCTGGCTAAGTGTTTGGAGCAGCAGAATTGCGAAAAATTTTTTCCTTCTCAACCATTTCTTGGCTTCAAACCCCCATATCTCGCGAACGGATTGACCTAACCCAAAAATTCCTGTAGCGTCTGGAAGTAGAAACTCGCCCGATTACAACGGTATGTGTATTTTTTCCCTAGCCCATTCTGGTCAAGCGTTTGGAGCAGCAGAATTGCGAAAAATTTGTTGTCTTCTCAACCATTTCTTAGATTCAAACTCGCATATCTCGCGAACAGATTGACCTAACCGAAAAATTCCTATTGCATCTGAAAGTAGAAACTCGCCCGATTACAGCGGTATGTATTTTTTTCCCCTAGGCCATTCTGGTTAAGCGTTTGGAGAAGCAGAATTGCGAAAAATTTTTTATCCTTCTCAACCATTTCTTGGCTTCAAACTCCCATATCTCGCGAACGGATTGACCTAACCCAAAAATTCCTGTAGCGCCTGGAAGTAGAAACTCGTCCGATTTCAACGGTATATGTATTTTTTCCCTAGCCCATTCTGGTCAAGCGTTTGGAGCAGCAGAATTGCGAAAAATTTGTTGTCTTCTCAACCATTTCTTAGCTTCAAACTCCCATATCTCGGGAACGGATTGACCTAACCCAAAAATTCCTATTGCATCTGAAAGTAGAAACTCGTCCGATTACAACGGTATGATTATTTTTTCACTAGGCCATTCTGGTTAAGCGTTCGGAGCAGCAGAATTGCGAAAAATTTTTTGCCTTCTCAACCATGCCTTGGCTTCAAACTCCCATATCTCACGAACGGATTGACCTAACCCAAAAATTCCTATTGCATCTGAAAGTAGAAACTCGCCCGATTACAACGGTATGTGTATTTTTTCCCTAGGCCATTCTGGTTAAGCGTTTGGAGCAGCAGAAATGCGAATAATTTTTTGCCTTCTCAACCATTTCTTGGCTTCAACCTCCCATATCTCGCGAACGAATTGACCTAACCCAAAAATACCTGTTACGTCTGAAAGTAGAAACTCGCCCGATTACAACGGTATGTGTATTTTTTCCCTAGCCCGTTCTGGTCAAGCGTTTGGAGCAGCAGAATTGCGAAAAATTTGTTGTCTTCTCAACCATTTCTTGGCTTCAAACTCCCATATCTCGCGAACGGATTGACCTAACCCAAAAATTCCTGTAGCGTCTGGAAGTAGAAACTCGCCCGATTACAACGGTATGTGTATTTTGTCCCTAGGCCATTCTGGTTAAGCGTTTGGAGCAGCAGAATTGCGAAAAATTTGTTGCCTTCTCTACCATTTCTTAGCTTCAAACTCCCATATCTCGCGAACGGATTGACCTAAGGCAAAAATTCCTGTTGCGTCTGAAAGTAGAAACTCGCCCGATTACAACGGCATGTGTATTTTTTCCCTAGGCCATTCTGGTTAAGCGTTTGGAGCAGCAGAATTGCGAAAAATTTTTTGCCTTCTCAACCATGCCTTGGCTTCAAACTCCCATATGTCACGAACAGATTGACCTAACCCAAAAATTCCTATTGCATCTGAAAGTAGAAACTCGCCCGATTACAACGGTATGTGTATTTTTTCCCTAGGCCATTCTGGTTAAGCGTTTGGAGCAGCAGAAGTGCGAATAATTTTTTGCCTTCTCAATCATTTCTTGGCTTCAAACCCCCATATCTCGCGAACGGATTGACATAACCCAAAAATTCCTGTAGCGTCTGGAAGTAGAAACTCGCCCGATTACAACGGTGTGTGTATTTTTTCCCTAGCCCATTCTGGTCAAGCGTTTGGAGCAGCAGAATTGCGAAAAATTTCTTGCCTTCTCAACCATTTCTTGGCTTCAAACTCCCATATCTCGCGAACGGATAGACCTAACCCAAAAACTCCTATTGCATCTGAAAGTAGAAACTCGCCCGATTACAACGGTATGTGTATTTTTTCCCTAGGCCATTCTGGTTAAGCGTTTGGAGCAGCAGAAATGCGAATAATTTTTTACCTTCTCAACCATTTCTTGGCTTCAAACTCCCATATCTCGCGAACGAATTGACCTAACCCAAAAATACCTGTTACGTCTGAAAGTAGAAACTCGCCCGATTACAACGGTATGTGTATTTTTTCCCTAGCCCGTTCTGGTCAAGCGTTTGGAGCAGCAGAATTGCGAAAAATTTGTTGTCTTCTCAACCATTTCTTAGCTTCAAACTCCCATATCTCGCGAACGGATTGACCTAACCCAAAAATTCCTATTGCATCTGAAAGTAGAAACTCGCCCGATTACAACGGTATGTGTATTTTGTCCCTAGGCCATACTGGTTAAGCGTTTGGAGCAGCAGAATTGCGAAAAATTTGTTGCCATCTCATACATTTCTTGGCTTCAATCTCCCATATCTCGCGAACGGATTGACCTAAGCCAAAAATTCCTGTTGCGTCTGAAAGTAGAAACTCGCCCGATTACAACGGTATGTGTATTTTTACCCTAGGCCACTCTGGTTAAGCGTTTGGAGCAGCAGAATTGCGAAAAATTTGTTGTCTTCTCAACCATTTCTTAGCTTCAAACTCCCATATCTCGCGAACGGATTGACCTAACCCAAAAATTCCTATTGCATCTGAAAGTAGAAACTCGCCCGAATACAACGGTATGTTTATTTTTTCCCTAGGCCATTCTGGTTAAGCGTTTGGAGCAGCAGAATTGCGAAAAATTTTTTGCCTTCTCAACCATGCCTTGGCTTCAAACTCCCATATGTCACGAACAGATTGACCTAACCCAAAAATTCCTATTGCATCTGAAAGTAGAAACTCGCCCGATTACAACGGTATGTGTATTTTTTCCCTAGGCCATTCTGGTTAAGCGTTTGGAGCAGCAGAAATGCGAATAATTTTTTGCCTTCTCAATCATTTCTTGGCTTCAAACTCCCATATCTCGCGAACGGATTGACCTAACCCAAAAATACCTGTTGCGTCTGAAAGTAGAAACTCGCCCGATTACAACGGTATGTGTATTTTTTCCCTAGCCCGTTCTGGTCAAGCGTTTGGAGCAGCAGAATTGCGAAAAATTTGTTGTCTTCTCAACCATTTCTTAGCTTCAAACTCCCATATCTCGCGAACGGATTGACCTAACCCAAAAATTCCTATTGCATCTGAAAGTAGAGACTCGCCCGATTACAACGGTATGTGTATTTTGTCCTTAGGCCATACTGGTTAAGCGTTTGGAGCAGCAGAATTGCGAAAAATTTGTTGCCTTCTCTACCATTTCTTAGCTTCAAACTCCCATATCTCGCGAACGGATTGACCTAAGCCAAAAATTCCTGTTGCGTCTGAAAGTAGAAACTCGCCCGATTACAACGGTATGTGTATTTTTTCCCTAGGCCATTCTGGTTAAGCGTTTGGAGCAGCAGAAGTGCGAAAAATTTGTTGTCTTCTCAACCATTTCTTAGCTTCAAACTCCCATATCTCGCGAAAGGATTGACCAAACCCAAAAATTTCTATTGCATCTGAAAGTAGAAACTCGCCCGATTACAACGGTATGTGTATTTTTTCCCTAGCCCGTTCTGGTCAAGCGTTTGGAGCAGCAGAATTGCGAAAAATTTGTTGTCTTCTCAACCATTTCTTAGCTTCAAACTCCCATATCTCGCGAACAGATTGACCTAACCCAAAAATTCCTATTGCATCTGAAAGTAGAAACTCGCCCGATTACAACGGTATGTGTATTTTTTCCCTAGGCCATTCTGGTTAAGCGTTTGGAGCAGCAGAATTGCGAAAAATTTTTTGCCTTCTCAACCATTTCATGGCTTCAAACTCGCATATGTCGCGAACGGATTGACCTAACCCAAAAATTCCTATTGCATCTGAAAGTCGAACCTCGCCCGATTACAACGGTATGTGTATTTTTCCCCTAGGCCATTCTGGTTAAGCGTTTGGAGCAGCAGAATTGCGAAAAATTTGTTGCCATCTCATACATTTCTTGGCTTCAATCTCCCATATCTCGCGAACGGATTGACCTAAGCCAAAAATTCCTGTTGCGTCTGAAAGTAGAAACTCGCCCGATTACAACGGTATGTGTATTTTTACCCTAGGCCACTCTGGTTAAGCGTTTGGAGCAGCAGAATTGCGAAAAATTTGTTGTCTTCTCAACCATTTCTTAGCTTCAAACTCCCATATCTCGCGAACGGATTGACCTAACCCAAAAATTCCTATTGCATCTGAAAGTAGAAACTCGCCCGAATACAACGGTATGTTTATTTTTTCCCTAGGCCGTTCTGCTTAAGCGTTTGGAGCAGCAGAATTGCGAAAAATTTTTTGCCTTCTCAACCATGCCTTGGCTTCAAACTCCCATATGTCACGAACAGATTGACCTAACCCAAAAATTCCTATTGCATCTGAAAGTAGAAACTCGCCCGATTACAACGGTATGTGTATTTTTTCCCTAGGCCATTCTGGTTAAGCGTTTGGAGCAGCAGAATTGCGAAAAATTTTTTGCCTTCTCAACCATTTCATGGCTTCAAACCCCCATATCTCGCGAACGGATTGACATAACCCAAAAATTCCTGTAGCGTCTGGAAGTAGAAACTCGCCCGATTACAACGGTGTGTGTATTTTTTCCCTAGCCCATTCTGGTCAAGCGTTTGGAGCAGCAGAATTGCGAAAAATTTGTTGTCTTCTCAACCATTTCTTAGCTTCAAACTCCCATATCTCGGGAACGGATTGACCTAACCCAAAAATTCCTATTGCATCTGAAAGTAGAAACTCGCCCGATTACAACGGTATGTGTATTTTGTCCCTAGGCCATTCTGGTTAAGCGTTTGGAGCAGCAGAATTGCGAAAAATTTGTTGCCTTCTCTACCATTTCTTAGCTTCAAACTCCCATATCTCGCGAACGGATTGACCTAACCCAAAAATTCCTATTGCATCTGAAAGTAGAAACTCGCCCGATTACAACGGTATGTGTATTTTTTCCCTAGGCCATTCTGGTTAAGCGTTTGGAGCAGCAGAAGTGCGAAAAATTTGTTGTCTTCTCAACCATTTCTTAGCTTCAAACTCCCATATCTCGCGAAATGATTGACCCAACCCAAAAATTCCTATTGCATCTGAAAGTAGAATCTCGCCCGATTACAACGGTATTTGTATTTTTTCCCTAGGCCATTCTGGTTAAGCGTTTGGAGCAGCAGAATTGCGAAAAATTTTTTGCCTTCTCAACCATTTCATGGCTTCAAACTCGCATATGTCGCGAACGGATTGACCTAACCCAAAAATTCCTATTGCATCTGAAAGTCGAACCTCGCCCGATTACAACGGTATGTGTATTTTTCCCCTAGGCCATTCTGGTTAAGCGTTTGGAGCAGCAGAATTGCGAAAAATTTGTTGCCATCTCATACATTTCTTGGCTTCAATCTCCCATATCTCGCGAACGGATTGACCTAAGCCAAAAATTCCTGTTGCGTCTGAAAGTAGAAACTCCCCCGATTACAACGGTATGTGTATTTTTACCCTAGGCCACTCTGGTTAAGCGTTTGGAGCAGCAGAATTGCGAAAAATTTGTTGTCTTCTCAACCATTTCTTAGCTTCAAACTCCCATATCTCGCGAACGGATTGACCTAACCCAAAAATTCCTATTGCATCTGAAAGTAGAAACTCGCCCGAATACAACGGTATGTTTATTTTTTCCCTAGGCCATTCTGGTTAAGCGTTTGGAGCAGCAGAATTGCGAAAAATTTTTTGCCTTCTCAACCATGCCTTGGCTTCAAACTCCCATATGTCACGAACAGATTGACCTAACCCAAAAATTCCTATTGCATCTGAAAGTAGAAACTCGCCCGATTACAACGGTATGTGTATTTTTTCCCTAGGCCATTCTGGTTAAGCGTTTGGAGCAGCAGAAATGCGAATAATTTTTTGCCTTCTCAATCATTTCTTGGCTTCAAACTCCCATATCTCGCGAACGGATTGACCTAACCCAAAAATACCTGTTGCGTCTGAAAGTAGAAACTCGCCCGATTACAACGGTATGTGTATTTTTTCCCTAGCCCGTTCTGGTCAAGCGTTTGGAGCAGCAGAATTGCGAAAAATTTGTTGTCTTCTCAACCATTTCTTAGCTTCAAACTCCCATATCTCGCGAACGGATTGACCTAACCCAAAAATTCCTATTGCATCTGAAAGTAGAAACTCGCCCGATTACAACGGTATGTGTATTTTGTCCCTAGGCCATACTGGTTAAGCGTTTGGAGCAGCAGAATTGCGAAAAATTTGTTGCCTTCTCTACCATTTCTTAGCTTCAAACTCCCATATCTCGCGAACGGATTGACCTAAGCCAAAAATTCCTGTTGCGTCTGAAAGTAGAAACTCGCCCGATTACAACGGCATGTGTATTTTTTCCCTAGGCCATTCTGGTTAAGCGTTTGGAGCAGCAGAAATGCGAATAATTTTTTGCCTTCTCAATCATTTCTTGGCTTCAAACTCCCATATCTCGCGAACGGATTGACCTAACCCAAAAATACCTGTTGCGTCTGAAAGTAGAAACTCGCCCGATTACAACGGTATGTGTATTTTTTTCCTAGCCCGTTCTGGTCAAGCGTTTGGAGCAGCAGAATTGCGAAAAATTTGTTGTCTTCTCAACGATTTCTTAGCTTCAAACTCCCATATCTCGCGAACGGATTGACCTAACCCAAAAATTCCTATTGCATCTGAAAGTAGAAACTCGCCCGATTACAACGGTATGTGTATTTTGTCCCTAGGCCATTCTGGTTAAGCGTTTGGAGCAGCAGAATTGCGAAAAATTTGTTGCCTTCTCTACCATTTCTTAGCTTCAAACTCCCATATCTCGCGAACGGATTGACCTAACCCAAAAATTCCTATTGCATCTGAAAGTAGAAACTCGCCCGATTACAACGGTATGTGTATTTTTTCCCTAGGCCATTCTGGTTAAGCGTTTGGAGCAGCAGAAGGGCGAAAAATTTGTTGTCTTCTCAACCATTTCTTAGCTTCAAACTCCCATATCTCGCGAAATGATTGACCCAACCCAAAAATTCCTATTGCATCTGAAAGTAGAATCTCGCCCGATTACAACGGTATTTGTATTTTTTCCCTAGGCCATTCTGGTTAAGCGTTTGGAGCAGCAGAATTGCGAAAAATTTTTTGCCTTCTCAACCATTTCATGGCTTCAAACTCGCATATGTCGCGAACGGATTGACCTAACCCAAAAATTCCTATTGCATCTGAAAGTCGAACCTCGCCCGATTACAACGGTATGCGTATTTTTCCCCTAGGCCATTCTGGTTAAGCGTTTGGAGCAGCAGAATTGCGAAAAATTTGTTGCCATCTCATACATTTCTTGGCTTCAATCTCCCATATCTCGCGAACGGATTGACCTAAGCCAAAAATTCCTGTTGCGTCTGAAAGTAGAAACTCGCCCGATTACAACGGTATGTGTATTTTTACCCTAGGCCACTCTGGTTAAGCGTTTGGAGCAGCAGAATTGCGAAAAATTTGTTGTCTTCTCAACCATTTCTTAGCTTCAAACTCCCATATCTCGCGAACGGATTGACCTAACCCAAAAATTCCTATTGCATCTGAAAGTAGAAACTCGCCCGAATACAACGGTATGTTTATTTTTTCCCTAGGCCATTCTGGTTAAGCGTTTGGAGCAGCAGAATTGCGAAAAATTTTTTGCCTTCTCAACCATGCCTTGGCTTCAAACTCCCATATGTCACGAACAGATTGACCTAACCCAAAAATTCCTATTGCATCTGAAAGTAGAAACTCGCCCGATTACAACGGTATGTGTATTTTTTCCCTAGGCCATTCTGGTTAAGCGTTTGGAGCAGCAGAAATGCGAATAATTTTTTGCCTTCTCAATCATTTCTTGGCTTCAAACTCCCATATCTCGCGAACGGATTGACCTAACCCAAAAATACCTGTTGCGTCTGAAAGTAGAAACTCGCCCGATTACAACGGTATGTGTATTTTTTCCCTAGCCCGTTCTGGTCAAGCGTTTGGAGCAGCAGAATTGCGAAAAATTTGTTGTCTTCTCAACCATTTCTTAGCTTCAAACTCCCATATCTCGCGAACGGATTGACCTAACCCAAAAATTCCTATTGCATCTGAAAGTAGAAACTCGCCCGATTACAACGGTATGTGTATTTTGTCCCTAGGCCATTCTGGTTAAGCGTTTGGAGCAGCAGAATTGCGAAAAATTTGTTGCCTTCTCTACCATTTCTTAGCTTCAAACTCCCATATCTCGCGAGCGGATTGACCTAACCCAAAAATTCCTATTGCATCTGAAAGTCGAACCTCGCCCGATTACAACGGTATGTGTATTTTTCCCCTAGGCCATTCTGGTTAAGCGTTTGGAGCAGCAGAATTGCGAAAAATTTGTTGCCATCTCATACATTTCTTAGCTTCAATCTCCCATATCTCGCGAACGGATTGACCTAAGCCAAAAATTCCTGTTGCGTCTGAAAGTAGAAACTCGCCCGATTACAAAGGTATGTGTATTTTTACCCTAGGCCACTCTGGTTAAGCGTTTGGAGCAGCAGAATTGCGAAAAATTTGTTGCCTTCTCATCCATTTCTTGGCTTCAAACTCCCATATCTCGCGAACGGATTGACCTAACCCAAAAATTCCTATTGCATCTGAAAGTAGAAACTCGCCCGATTACAACGGTATGTGTATTTTTTCCCTAGGCCATTCTGGTTAAGCGTTTGGAGCAGCAGAATTGCGAAAATTTTTTTGCCTTCTCAACCATTTCTTGGCTTCAAACTCCCATATCTCGCGAACGGATTGACCTAACCGAAAAATTCCTATTGCATCTGAAAGTAGAAACTCGCCCGATTACAACGGTACGTGTATTTTTTCCCTAGGTCATTCTGGTTAAGCGTTTGGAGCAGCAGAATTGCGAAAAATTTTTTGCCTTCTCATCAATTTCTTGGCTTCAAACTCCCATATCTCGCGAACGGATTGACCTAAGCCAAAAATTCCTGTTGCGTCTGAAAGCAGAAACTCGCCCGATTACAACGGCATGTGTATTTTTTCCCTAGGCCATTCTGGTTAAGCGTTTGGAGCAGCAGAATTGCGAAAAATTTTTTGCCTTCTCAACCATTTCTTGGCTTCAAACTCCCATATCTCGCGAACGGATTGACCTAACCCAAAAATTCCTATTGCATCTGAAAATAGAACCTCGCTCGATTACAGCGGTATGTGTATTTTTTCCCTAGGCCATTCTGGTTAAGCGTTTGGAGCAGCAGAATTGCAAAAATTTTTTCCTTCTCAACCATTTCTTGGCTTCAAACCCCCATATCTCGCGAACGGATTGACCTAACCCAAAAATTCCTGTAGCGTCTGGAAGTAGAATCTCGCCCGATTACAACGGTATGTGTATTTTTTCCCTAGCCCATTCTGATCAAGCGTTTGGAGCAGCAGAATTGCGAAAAATTTCTTGCCTTCTCAACCATTTCTTGGCTTCAAACTCCCATATCTCGCGAACGGATAGACCTAACCCAAAAATTCCTATTGCATCTGAAAGTAGAAACTCGCCCGATTACAACGGTATGTGTATTTTTTCCCTAGGTCATTCTGGTTAAGCGTTTGGAGCAGCAGAATTGCGAACAATTTTTTGCCTTCTCATCCATTTCTTGGCTTCAAACTCCCATATCTCGCGAACGGATTGACCTAAGCCAAAAATTCCTATTGCATCTGAAAGTCGAACCTCGCCCGATTAAAACGGTATGTGTATTTTTTCCCTAGGCCATTCTGGTTAAGCGTTTGGAGCAGCAGAATTGCGAAAAATTTTTTGCCTTCTCAACCATGCCTTGGCTTCAAACTCCCATATCTCGCGAACGGATTGACCTAACCCAAAAATTCCTATTGCATCTGAAAGTAGAAACTCGCCCGATTACAACGGTATGTGTATTTTTTCCCTAGGCCATTCTGGTTAAGCGTTTGGAGCAGCAGAAATGCGAATAATTTTTTGCCTTCTCAACCATTTCTTGGCTTCAAACTCCCATATCTCGCGAACGGATTGACCTAACCCAAAAATTCCTATTGCATCTGAAAATAGAACCTCGCCCGATTACAGCGGTATGTGTATTTTTTCCCTAGGCCATTCTGGTTAAGCGTTTGGAGCAGCAGAATTGCGAAAAATTTTTTCCTTCTCAACCATTTCTTGGCTTCAAACCCCCATATCTCGCGAACGGATTGACCTAACCCAAAAATTCCTGTAGCGTCTGGAAGTAGAAACTCGCCCGATTACAACGGTATGTGTGTTTTTTCCCTAGTCCATTCTGGTCAAGCGTTTGGAGCAGCAGAATTGCGAAAAATTTATTGCCTTCTCATCCATTTCTTGGCTTCAAACTCCCATATCTCGCGAACGGATTGACCTAAGCCAAAAATTCCTGTTGCGTCTGAAAGTAGAAACTCGCCCGATTACAACGGCATGTGTATTTTTTGCCTAGGCCATTCTGGTCAAGCGTTTGGAGCAGCAGAATTGCGAAAAATTTGTTGCCTTCTCAACCATTTCTTGGCTTCAAACTCCCATATCTCGCGAACGGATTGACCTAACCCAAAAATTCCTATTGCATCTGAAAATAGAACCTCGCTCGATTACAGCGGTATGTGTATTTTTTCCCTAGGCCATTCTGGTTAAGCGTTTGGAGCAGCAGAATTGCAAAAATTTTTTCCTTCTCAACCATTTCTTGGCTTCAAACCCCCATATCTCGCGAACGGATTGACCTAACCCAAAAATTCCTGTAGCGTCTGGAAGTAGAATCTCGCCCGATTACAACGGTATGTGTATTTTTTCCCTAGCCCATTCTGATCAAGCGTTTGGAGCAGCAGAATTGCGAAAAATTTCTTGCCTTCTCAACCATTTCTTGGCTTCAAACTCCCATATCTCGCGAACGGATAGACCTAACCCAAAAATTCCTATTGCATCTGAAAGTAGAAACTCGCCCGATTACAACGGTATGTGTATTTTTTCCCTAGGTCATTCTGGTTAAGCGTTTGGAGCAGCAGAATTGCGAACAATTTTTTGCCTTCTCATCCATTTCTTGGCTTCAAACTCCCATATCTCGCGAACGGATTGACCTAAGCCAAAAATTCCTATTGCATCTGAAAGTCGAACCTCGCCCGATTAAAACGGTATGTGTATTTTTTCCCTAGGCCATTCTGGTTAAGCGTTTGGAGCAGCAGAATTGCGAAAAATTTTTTGCCTTCTCAACCATGCCTTGGCTTCAAACTCCCATATCTCGCGAACGGATTGACCTAACCCAAAAATTCCTATTGCATCTGAAAGTAGAAACTCGCCCGATTACAACGGTATGTGTATTTTTTCCCTAGGCCATTCTGGTTAAGCGTTTGGAGCAGCAGAATTGCGAAAATTTTTTTGCCTTCTCAACCATTTCTTGGCTTCAAACTCCCATATCTCGCGAACGGATTGACCTAACCCAAAAATTCCTATTGCATCTGAAAATAGAACCTCGCCCGATTACAGCGGTATGTGTATTTTTTCCCTAGGCCATTCTGGTTAAGCGTTTGGAGCAGCAGAATTGCGAAAAATTTTTTCCTTCTCAACCATTTCTTGGCTTCAAACCCCCATATCTCGCGAACGGATTGACCTAACCCAAAAATTCCTGTAGCGTCTGGAAGTAGAAACTCGCCCGATTACAACGGTATGTGTGTTTTTTCCCTAGTCCATTCTGGTCAAGCGTTTGGAGCAGCAGAATTGCGAAAAATTTATTGCCTTCTCATCCATTTCTTGGCTTCAAACTCCCATATCTCGCGAACGGATTGACCTAAGCCAAAAATTCCTGTTGCGTCTGAAAGTAGAAACTCGCCCGATTACAACGGCATGTGTATTTTTTGCCTAGGCCATTCTGGTCAAGCGTTTGGAGCAGCAGAATTGCGAAAAATTTGTTGCCTTCTCAACCATTTCTTGGCTTCAAACTCCCATATCTCGCGAACGGATTGACCTAACCCAAAAATTCCTATTGCATCTGAAAATAGAACCTCGCTCGATTACAGCGGTATGTGTATTTTTTCCCTAGGCCATTCTGGTTAAGCGTTTGGAGCAGCAGAATTGCAAAAATTTTTTCCTTCTCAACCATTTCTTGGCTTCAAACCCCCATATCTCGCGAACGGATTGACCTAACCCAAAAATTCCTGTAGCGTCTGGAAGTAGAATCTCGCCCGATTACAACGGTATGTGTATTTTTTCCCTAGCCCATTCTGATCAAGCGTTTGGAGCAGCAGAATTGCGAAAAATTTCTTGCCTTCTCAACCATTTCTTGGCTTCAAACTCCCATATCTCGCGAACGGATAGACCTAACCCAAAAATTCCTATTGCATCTGAAAGTAGAAACTCGCCCGATTACAACGGTATGTGTATTTTTTCCCTAGGTCATTCTGGTTAAGCGTTTGGAGCAGCAGAATTGCGAACAATTTTTTGCCTTCTCATCCATTTCTTGGCTTCAAACTCCCATATCTCGCGAACGGATTGACCTAAGCCAAAAATTCCTATTGCATCTGAAAGTCGAACCTCGCCCGATTAAAACGGTATGTGTATTTTTTCCCTAGGCCATTCTGGTTAAGCGTTTGGAGCAGCAGAATTGCGAAAAATTTTTTGCCTTCTCAACCATGCCTTGGCTTCAAACTCCCATATCTCGCGAACGGATTGACCTAACCCAAAAATTCCTATTGCATCTGAAAGTAGAAACTCGCCCGATTACAACGGTATGTGTATTTTTTCCCTAGGCCATTCTGGTTAAGCGTTTGGAGCAGCAGAAATGCGAATAATTTTTTGCCTTCTCAACCATTTCTTGGCTTCAAACTCCCATATCTCGCGAACGGATTGACCTAACCCAAAAATTCCTATTGCATCTGAAAATAGAACCTCGCCCGATTACAGCGGTATGTGTATTTTTTCCCTAGGCCATTCTGGTTAAGCGTTTGGAGCAGCAGAATTGCGAAAAATTTTTTCCTTCTCAACCATTTCTTGGCTTCAAACCCCCATATCTCGCGAACGGATTGACCTAACCCAAAAATTCCTGTAGCGTCTGGAAGTAGAAACTCGCCCGATTACAACGGTATGTGTGTTTTTTCCCTAGTCCATTCTGGTCAAGCGTTTGGAGCAGCAGAATTGCGAAAAATTTATTGCCTTCTCAACCATTTCTTGGCTTCAAACTCCCATATCTCGCGAACGGATTGACCTAACCCAAAAATTCCTATTGCATCTGAAAGTAGAAACTCGCCCGATTTCAACGGTATGTGTATTTTTTCCCTAGGCCATTCTGGTTAAGCGTTTGGAGCAGCAGAATTGCGAAAAATTTTTTGCCTTCTCAACCATTTCTTGGCTTCAAACTCCCATATCTCGCGAACGGATTGACCTAACCGAAAAATTCCTATTGAATCTGAAAGAAGAAACTCGCCCGATTACAGCGGTATGTATTTTTTTTCCCTGGGCCATTCTGGTTAAGCGTTTGAAGCAGCAGAATTGCGAAAAATTGTTTGCCTTCTCAACCATGCCTTGGCTCCAAACTCCCATATCTCACGAACGGATTGACCTAACCCAAAAATTCCTATTGCATCTGAAAGTAGAAACTCGCCCGATTACAACGGTATGTGTATTTTTTCCCTAGGCCATTCTGGTTAAGCGTTTGGAGCAGCAGAATTGCGAATAATTTTTTGCCTTCTCAACCATTTCTTGGCTTCAAACTCCCATATCTCGCGAACGAATTGAACTAACCCAAAAATACCTGTTGCGTCTGAAAGTAGAAACTCGCCCGATTACAACGGTATGTGTATTTTTTCCCTAGCCCGTTCTGGTCAAGCGTTTGGAGCAGCAGAATTGCGAAAAATTTGTTGTCTTCTCAACCATTTCTTAGCTTCAAACTCCCATATCTCGCGAACGGATTGACCTAACCCAAAAATTCCTATTGCATCTGAAAGTAGAAACTCGCCCGATTACAACGGTATGTGTATTGTTTCCCTAGACCATTCTGGTTAAGCGTTTGGAGCAGCAGAATTGCGAAAAATTTTTTGCCTTCTCATCCATTTCTTGGCTTCAAACTCCCATATCTCGCGAACGGATTGACCTAAGCCAAAAATTCCTGTTGCGTCTGAAAGTAGAAACTCGCCCGATTACAACGGCATGTGTATTTTTTGCCTAGGCCATTCTGGTCAAGCGTTTGGAGCAGCAGAATTGCGAAAAATTTGTTGCCTTCTCAACCATTTCTTGGCTTCAAACTCCCATATCTCGCGAACGGATTGACCTAACCCAAAAATTCCTATTGCATCTGAAAATAGAACCTCGCCCGATTACAGCGGTATGTGTATTTTTTCCCTAGGCCATTCTGGTTAAGCGTTTGGAGCAGCAGAATTGCGAAAAATTTTTTCCTTCTCAACCATTTCTTGGCTTCAAACCCCCATATCTCGCGAACGGATTGACCTAACCCAAAAATTCCTATTGCATCTGAAAATAGAACCTCGCCCGATTACAGCGGTATGTCTATTTTTTCCCTAGGCCATTCTGGTTAAGCGTTTGGAGCAGCAGAATTGCGAAAAATTTTTTCCTCCTCAACCATTTCTTGGCTTCAAACCCCCATATCTCGCGAACGGATTGACCTAACCCAAAAATTCCTGTAGCGTCTGGAAGTAGAAACTCGCCCGATTACAACGGTACGTGTATTTTTTCCCTAGTTCATTCTGGTTAAGCGTTTGGAGCAGCAGAATTGCGAAAAATTTTTTGCCTTCTCATCCATTTCTTGGCTTCAAACTCCCATATCTCGCGAACGGATTGACCTAACCGAAAAATTCCTATTGCATCTGAAAGTAGAAACTCGCCCGATTACAACGGTACGTGTATTTTTTCCCTAGGTCATTCTGGTTAAGCGTTTGGAGCAGCAGAATTGCGAAAAATTTTTTGCCTTCTCATCAATTTCTTGGCTTCAAACTCCCATATCTCGCGAACGGATTGACCTAAGCCAAAAATTCCTGTTGCGTCTGAAAGCAGAAACTCGCCCGATTACAACGGCATGTGTATTTTTTCCCTAGGCCATTCTGGTTAAGCGTTTGGAGCAGCAGAATTGCGAAAAATTTTTTGCCTTCTCAACCATTTCTTGGCTTCAAACTCCCATATCTCGCGAACGGATTGACCTAACCCAAAAATTCCTATTGCATCTGAAAATAGAACCTCGCTCGATTACAGCGGTATGTGTATTTTTTCCCTAGGCCATTCTGGTTAAGCGTTTGGAGCAGCAGAATTGCAAAAATTTTTTCCTTCTCAACCATTTCTTGGCTTCAAACCCCCATATCTCGCGAACGGATTGACCTAACCCAAAAATTCCTGTAGCGTCTGGAAGTAGAATCTCGCCCGATTACAACGGTATGTGTATTTTTTCCCTAGCCCATTCTGATCAAGCGTTTGGAGCAGCAGAATTGCGAAAAATTTCTTGCCTTCTCAACCATTTCTTGGCTTCAAACTCCCATATCTCGCGAACGGATAGACCTAACCCAAAAATTCCTATTGCATCTGAAAGTAGAAACTCGCCCGATTACAACGGTATGTGTATTTTTTCCCTAGGTCATTCTGGTTAAGCGTTTGGAGCAGCAGAATTGCGAACAATTTTTTGCCTTCTCATCCATTTCTTGGCTTCAAACTCCCATATCTCGCGAACGGATTGACCTAAGCCAAAAATTCCTATTGCATCTGAAAGTCGAACCTCGCCCGATTAAAACGGTATGTGTATTTTTTCCCTAGGCCATTCTGGTTAAGCGTTTGGAGCAGCAGAATTGCGAAAAATTTTTTGCCTTCTCAACCATGCCTTGGCTTCAAACTCCCATATCTCGCGAACGGATTGACCTAACCCAAAAATTCCTATTGCATCTGAAAGTAGAAACTCGCCCGATTACAACGGTATGTGTATTTTTTCCCTAGGCCATTCTGGTTAAGCGTTTGGAGCAGCAGAAATGCGAATAATTTTTTGCCTTCTCAACCATTTCTTGGCTTCAAACTCCCATATCTCGCGAACGGATTGACCTAACCCAAAAATTCCTATTGCATCTGAAAATAGAACCTCGCCCGATTACAGCGGTATGTGTATTTTTTCCCTAGGCCATTCTGGTTAAGCGTTTGGAGCAGCAGAATTGCGAAAAATTTTTTCCTTCTCAACCATTTCTTGGCTTCAAACCCCCATATCTCGCGAACGGATTGACCTAACCCAAAAATTCCTGTAGCGTCTGGAAGTAGAAACTCGCCCGATTACAACGGTATGTGTGTTTTTTCCCTAGTCCATTCTGGTCAAGCGTTTGGAGCAGCAGAATTGCGAAAAATTTATTGCCTTCTCATCCATTTCTTGGCTTCAAACTCCCATATCTCGCGAACGGATTGACCTAAGCCAAAAATTCCTGTTGCGTCTGAAAGTAGAAACTCGCCCGATTACAACGGCATGTGTATTTTTTGCCTAGGCCATTCTGGTCAAGCGTTTGGAGCAGCAGAATTGCGAAAAATTTGTTGCCTTCTCAACCATTTCTTGGCTTCAAACTCCCATATCTCGCGAACGGATTGACCTAACCCAAAAATTCCTATTGCATCTGAAAATAGAACCTCGCTCGATTACAGCGGTATGTGTATTTTTTCCCTAGGCCATTCTGGTTAAGCGTTTGGAGCAGCAGAATTGCAAAAATTTTTTCCTTCTCAACCATTTCTTGGCTTCAAACCCCCATATCTCGCGAACGGATTGACCTAACCCAAAAATTCCTGTAGCGTCTGGAAGTAGAATCTCGCCCGATTACAACGGTATGTGTATTTTTTCCCTAGCCCATTCTGATCAAGCGTTTGGAGCAGCAGAATTGCGAAAAATTTCTTGCCTTCTCAACCATTTCTTGGCTTCAAACTCCCATATCTCGCGAACGGATAGACCTAACCCAAAAATTCCTATTGCATCTGAAAGTAGAAACTCGCCCGATTACAACGGTATGTGTATTTTTTCCCTAGGTCATTCTGGTTAAGCGTTTGGAGCAGCAGAATTGCGAACAATTTTTTGCCTTCTCATCCATTTCTTGGCTTCAAACTCCCATATCTCGCGAACGGATTGACCTAAGCCAAAAATTCCTATTGCATCTGAAAGTCGAACCTCGCCCGATTAAAACGGTATGTGTATTTTTTCCCTAGGCCATTCTGGTTAAGCGTTTGGAGCAGCAGAATTGCGAAAAATTTTTTGCCTTCTCAACCATGCCTTGGCTTCAAACTCCCATATCTCGCGAACGGATTGACCTAACCCAAAAATTCCTATTGCATCTGAAAGTAGAAACTCGCCCGATTACAACGGTATGTGTATTTTTTCCCTAGGCCATTCTGGTTAAGCGTTTGGAGCAGCAGAAATGCGAATAATTTTTTGCCTTCTCAACCATTTCTTGGCTTCAAACTCCCATATCTCGCGAACGGATTGACCTAACCCAAAAATTCCTATTGCATCTGAAAATAGAACCTCGCCCGATTACAGCGGTATGTGTATTTTTTCCCTAGGCCATTCTGGTTAAGCGTTTGGAGCAGCAGAATTGCGAAAAATTTTTTCCTTCTCAACCATTTCTTGGCTTCAAACCCCCATATCTCGCGAACGGATTGACCTAACCCAAAAATTCCTGTAGCGTCTGGAAGTAGAAACTCGCCCGATTACAACGGTATGTGTGTTTTTTCCCTAGTCCATTCTGGTCAAGCGTTTGGAGCAGCAGAATTGCGAAAAATTTATTGCCTTCTCAACCATTTCTTGGCTTCAAACTCCCATATCTCGCGAACGGATTGACCTAACCCAAAAATTCCTATTGCATCTGAAAGTAGAAACTCGCCCGATTTCAACGGTATGTGTATTTTTTCCCTAGGCCATTCTGGTTAAGCGTTTGGAGCAGCAGAATTGCGAAAAATTTTTTGCCTTCTCAACCATTTCTTGGCTTCAAACTCCCATATCTCGCGAACGGATTGACCTAACCGAAAAATTCCTATTGAATCTGAAAGAAGAAACTCGCCCGATTACAGCGGTATGTATTTTTTTTCCCTGGGCCATTCTGGTTAAGCGTTTGAAGCAGCAGAATTGCGAAAAATTGTTTGCCTTCTCAACCATGCCTTGGCTCCAAACTCCCATATCTCACGAACGGATTGACCTAACCCAAAAATTCCTATTGCATCTGAAAGTAGAAACTCGCCCGATTACAACGGTATGTGTATTTTTTCCCTAGGCCATTCTGGTTAAGCGTTTGGAGCAGCAGAATTGCGAATAATTTTTTGCCTTCTCAACCATTTCTTGGCTTCAAACTCCCATATCTCGCGAACGAATTGAACTAACCCAAAAATACCTGTTGCGTCTGAAAGTAGAAACTCGCCCGATTACAACGGTATGTGTATTTTTTCCCTAGCCCGTTCTGGTCAAGCGTTTGGAGCAGCAGAATTGCGAAAAATTTGTTGTCTTCTCAACCATTTCTTAGCTTCAAACTCCCATATCTCGCGAACGGATTGACCTAACCCAAAAATTCCTATTGCATCTGAAAGTAGAAACTCGCCCGATTACAACGGTATGTGTATTGTTTCCCTAGACCATTCTGGTTAAGCGTTTGGAGCAGCAGAATTGCGAAAAATTTTTTGCCTTCTCATCCATTTCTTGGCTTCAAACTCCCATATCTCGCGAACGGATTGACCTAAGCCAAAAATTCCTGTTGCGTCTGAAAGTAGAAACTCGCCCGATTACAACGGCATGTGTATTTTTTGCCTAGGCCATTCTGGTCAAGCGTTTGGAGCAGCAGAATTGCGAAAAATTTGTTGCCTTCTCAACCATTTCTTGGCTTCAAACTCCCATATCTCGCGAACGGATTGACCTAACCCAAAAATTCCTATTGCATCTGAAAATAGAACCTCGCCCGATTACAGCGGTATGTGTATTTTTTCCCTAGGCCATTCTGGTTAAGCGTTTGGAGCAGCAGAATTGCGAAAAATTTTTTCCTTCTCAACCATTTCTTGGCTTCAAACCCCCATATCTCGCGAACGGATTGACCTAACCCAAAAATTCCTATTGCATCTGAAAATAGAACCTCGCCCGATTACAGCGGTATGTCTATTTTTTCCCTAGGCCATTCTGGTTAAGCGTTTGGAGCAGCAGAATTGCGAAAAATTTTTTCCTCCTCAACCATTTCTTGGCTTCAAACCCCCATATCTCGCGAACGGATTGACCTAACCCAAAAATTCCTGTAGCGTCTGGAAGTAGAAACTCGCCCGATTACAACGGTACGTGTATTTTTTCCCTAGTTCATTCTGGTTAAGCGTTTGGAGCAGCAGAATTGCGAAAAATTTTTTGCCTTCTCATCCATTTCTTGGCTTCAAACTCCCATATCTCGCGAACGGATTGACCTAAGCCAAAAATTCCTGTTGCGTCTGAAAGTAGAAACTCGCCCGATTACAACGGCATGTGTATTTTTTCCCTAGGCCATTCTGGTTAAGCGTTTGGAGCAGCAGAATTGCGAAAAATTTTTTGCCTTCTCAACCATTTCTTGGCTTCAAACTCCCATATCTCGCGAACGGATTGACCTAACCCAAAAATTCCTATTGCATCTGAAAATAGAACCTCGCCCGATTACAGCGGTATGTGTATTTTTTCCCTAGGCCATTCTGGTTAAGCGTTTGGAGCAGCAGAATTGCGAAAAATTTTTTCCTTCTCAACCATTTCTTGGCTTCAAACCCCCATATCTCGCGAACGGATTGACCTAACCCAAAAATTCCTGTAGCGTCTGGAAGTAGAAACTCGCCCGATTACAACGGTACGTGTATTGTTTCCCTAGACCATTCTGGTTAAGCGTTTGGATCAGCAGAAATGCGAAAAACTTTTTGCCTTCTCAACCATTTCTTGGCTTCAAACCCCCATATCTCGCGAACGGATTGACCTAACCCAAAAATTCCTATTGCATCTGAAAATAGAACCTCGCCCGATTACAGCGGTATGTGTATTTTTTCCCTAGGCCATTCTGGTTAAGCGTTTGGAGCAGCAGAATTGCGAAAAATTTTTTCCTTCTCAACCATTTCTTGGCTTCAAACCCCCATATCTCGCGAACGGATTGACCTAACCCAAAAATTCCTATTGCATCTGAAAATAGAACCTCGCCCGATTACAGCGGTATGTGTATTTTTTCCCTAGGCCATTCTGGTTAAGCGTTTGGAGCAGCAGAATTGCGAAAAATTTTTTCCTTCTCAACCATTTCTTGGCTTCAAACCCCCATATCTCGCGTACGGATTGACCTAACCCAAAAATTCCTGTAGCGTCTGGAAGTAGAAACTCGCCCGATTACAACGGTATGTGTATTTTTTCCCTAGTCCATTCTGGTCAAGCGTTTGGAGCAGCAGAATTGCGAAAAATTTTTTGCCTTCTCAACCATTTCTTGGCTTCAAACTCCCATATCTCGCGAACGGATTGACCTAACCGAAAAATTCCTATTGCATCTGAAAGTAGAAACTCGCCCGATTACAACGGTACGTGTATTTTTTCCCTAGGTCATTCTGGTTAAGCGTTTGGAGCAGCAGAATTGCGAAAAATTTTTTGCCTTCTCATCAATTTCTTGGCTTCAAACTCCCATATCTCGCGAACGGATTGACCTAAGCCAAAAATTCCTGTTGCGTCTGAAAGCAGAAACTCGCCCGATTACAACGGCATGTGTATTTTTTCCCTAGGCCATTCTGGTTAAGCGTTTGGAGCAGCAGAATTGCGAAAAATTTTTTGCCTTCTCAACCATTTCTTGGCTTCAAACTCCCATATCTCGCGAACGGATTGACCTAACCCAAAAATTCCTGTTGCATCTGAAAATAGAACCTCGCTCGATTACAGCGGTATGTGTATTTTTTCCCTAGGCCATTCTGGTTAAGCGTTTGGAGCAGCAGAATTGCAAAAATTTTTTCCTTCTCAACCATTTCTTGGCTTCAAACCCCCATATCTCGCGAACGGATTGACCTAACCCAAAAATTCCTGTAGCGTCTGGAAGTAGAATCTCGCCCGATTACAACGGTATGTGTATTTTTTCCCTAGCCCATTCTGATCAAGCGTTTGGAGCAGCAGAATTGCGAAAAATTTCTTGCCTTCTCAACCATTTCTTGGCTTCAAACTCCCATATCTCGCGAACGGATAGACCTAACCCAAAAATTCCTATTGCATCTGAAAGTAGAAACTCGCCCGATTACAACGGTATGTGTATTTTTTCCCTAGGTCATTCTGGTTAAGCGTTTGGAGCAGCAGAATTGCGAAAAATTTTTTGCCTTCTCATCCATTTCTTGGCTTCAAACTCCCATATCTCGCGAACGGATTGACCTAACCGAAAAATTCCTATTGCATCTGAAAGTAGAAACTCGCCCGATTACAACGGTACGTGTATTTTTTCCCTAGGTCATTCTGGTTAAGCGTTTGGAGCAGCAGAATTGCGAAAAATTTTTTGCCTTCTCATCAATTTCTTGGCTTCAAACTCCCATATCTCGCGAACGGATTGACCTAAGCCAAAAATTCCTGTTGCGTCTGAAAGCAGAAACTCGCCCGATTACAACGGCATATGTATTTTTTCCCTAGGCCATTCTGGTTAAGCGTTTGGAGCAGCAGAATTGCGAAAAATTTTTTGCCTTCTCAACCATTTCTTGGCTTCAAACTCCCATATCTCGCGAACGGATTGACCTAACCCAAAAATTCCTATTGCATCTGAAAATAGAACCTCGCTCGATTACAGCGGTATGTGTATTTTTTCCCTAGGCCATTCTGGTTAAGCGTTTGGAGAAGCAGAATTGCAAAAATTTTTTCCTTCTCAACCATTTCTTGGCTTCAAACCCCCATATCTCGCGAACGGATTGACCTAACCCAAAAATTCCTGTAGCGTCTGGAAGTAGAATCTCGCCCGATTACAACGGTATGTGTATTTTTTCCCTAGCCCATTCTGATCAAGCGTTTGGAGCAGCAGAATTGCGAAAAATTTCTTGCCTTCTCAACCATTTCTTGGCTTCAAACTCCCATATCTCGCGAACGGATAGACCTAACCCAAAAATTCCTATTGCATCTGAAAGTAGAAACTCGCCCGATTACAACGGTATGTGTATTTTTTCCCTAGGTCATTCTGGTTAAGCGTTTGGAGCAGCAGAATTGCGAAAAATTTTTTGCCTTCTCATCCATTTCTTGGCTTCAAACTCCCATATCTCGCGAACGGATTGACCTAAGCCAAAAATTCCTGTTGCGTCTGAAAGTAGAATCTCGCCCGATTACAACGGTATGTGTATTTTTGCCCTAGGCCACTCTGGTTAAGCGTTTGGAGCAGCAGAATTGCGAAAAATTTGTTGTCTTCTCAACCATTTCTTAGCTTCAAACTCCCATATCTCGCGAACGGATTGACCTAACCCAAAAATTCCTATTGCATCTGAAAGTAGAAACTCGCCCGATTACAACGGTATGTTTATTTTTTCCCTAGGCCATTCTGGTTAAGCGTTTGGAGCAGCAGAATTGCGAAAAATTTTTTGCCTTCTCAACCATGCCTTGGCTTCAAACTCCCATATCTCGCGAACGGATTGACCTAACCCAAAAATTCCTATTGCATCTGAAAGTAGAAGCTCGCCCGATTACAACGGTATGTGTATTTTTTCCCTAGGCCATTCTGGTTAAGCGTTTGGAGCAGCAGAAATGCGAATAATTTTTTGCCTTCTCAACCATATCTTGGCTTCAAACTCCCATATCTCGCGAACGAATTGAACTAACCCAAAAATACCTGTTGCGTCTGAAAGTAGAAACTCGCCCGATTACAACGGTATGTGTATTTTTTCCCTAGGCCATTCTGGTTAAGCGTTTGGAGCAGCAGAATTGCGAAAAATTTGTTGTCTTCTCAACCATTTCTTAGCTTCAAACTCCCATATCTCGCGAACGGATTGACCTAACCCAAAAATTCCTATTGCATCTGAAAGTCGAACCTCGCCCGATTAAAACGGTATGTGTATTTTTTCCCTAGGCCATTCTGGTTAAGCGTTTGGAGCAGCAGAATTGCGAAAAATTTTTTGCCTTCTCAACCATGCCTTGGCTTCAAACTCCCATATCTCGCGAACGGATTGACCTAACCCAAAAATTCCTATTGCATCTGAAAGTAGAAACTCGCCCGATTACAACGGTATGTGTATTTTTTCCCTAGGCCATTCTGGTTAAGCGTTTGGAGCAGCAGAAATGCGAATAATTTTTTGCCTTCTCAACCATTTCTTGGCTTCAAACTCCCATATCTCGCGAACGGATTGACCTAACCCAAAAATTCCTATTGCATCTGAAAATAGAACCTCGCCCGATTACAGCGGTATGTGTATTTTTTCCCTAGGCCATTCTGGTTAAGCGTTTGGAGCAGCAGAATTGCGAAAAATTTTTTCCTTCTCAACCATTTCTTGGCTTCAAACCCCCATATCTCGCGAACGGATTGACCTAACCCAAAAATTCCTGTAGCGTCTGGAAGTAGAAACTCGCCCGATTACAACGGTATGTGTGTTTTTTCCCTAGTCCATTCTGGTCAAGCGTTTGGAGCAGCAGAATTGCGAAAAATTTCTTGCCTTCTCAACCATTTCTTGGCTTCAAACTCCCATATCTCGCGAACGGATAGACCTAACCCAAAAATTCCTATTGCATCTGAAAGTAGAAACTCGCCCGATTACAACGGTACGTGTATTTTTTCCCTAGGTCAATCTGGTCAAGCGTTTGGAGCAGCAGAATTGCGAAAAATTTCTTGCCTTCTCAACCATTTCTTGGCTTCAAACTCCCATATCTCGCGAACGGATTGACCTAACCCAAAAATTCCTATTGCATCTGAAAGTAGAAACTCGCCCGATTTCAACGGTATGTGTATTTTTTCCCTAGGCCATTCTGGATAAGCGTTTGGAGCAGCAGAATTGCGAAAAATTTTTTGCCTTCTCAACCATTTCTTGGCTTCAAACTCCCATATCTCGCGAACGGATTGACCTAACCGAAAAATTCCTATTGAATCTGAAAGAAGAAACTCGCCCGATTACAGCGGTATGTATTTTTTTTCCCTGGGCCATTCTGGTTAAGCGTTTGAAGCAGCAGAATTGCGAAAAATTTTTTGCCTTCTCAACCATGCCTTGGCTCCAAACTCCCATATCTCACGAACGGATTGACCTAACCCAAAAATTCCTATTGCATCTGAAAGTAGAAACTCGCCCGATTACAACGGTATGTGTATTTTTTCCCTAGCCCATTCTGGTTAAGCGTTTGGAGCAGCAGAATTGCGAAAAATTTGTTGCCTTCTCTACCATTTCTTAGCTTCAAACTCCCATATCTCGCGAACGGATTGACCTAACCCAAAAATTCCTATTGCACCTGAAAGTAGAAACTCGCCCGATTACAACGGTATGTGTATTTTTTCCCTAGCCCATTCTGGTTAAGCGTTTGGAGCAGCAGAATTGCGAAAAATTTGTTGTCTTCTCTACCATTTCTTAGCTTCAAACTCCCATATCTCGCGAACGGATTGACCTAACCCAAAAATTCCTATTGCACCTGAAAGTAGAAACTCGCCCGATTACAACGGTATGTGTATTTTTTCCCTAGGCCATTCTGGTTAAGCGTTTGGAGCAGCAGAATTGCGAAAAATTTTCTGCCTTCTCAACCATTTCTTAGCTTCAAACTCCCATATCTCGCGAACGGATTGACCTAACCCAAAAATTCCTGTTGCATCTGAAAGTAGAAACTCGCCCGATTACAACGGTATTTGTATTTTTTCCCTCGGCCATTCTGGTTAAGCGTTTGGAGCAGCAGAATTGCGAGAAATTTTTTGCCTTCTCAACCATTTGTTGTCTTCAAGCTCCCATATCTCGCGAACGGATTGACCTAACCCAAAAATTCCTATTGCATCTGAAAGTAGAAACTCGCCCGATTACAAGGGTATGTTTATTTTTTCCCTAGGCCATTCTGGTTAAGCGTTTGGAGCAGCAGAAGTGCGAAAAATTTGTTGTCTTCTCAACCATTTCTTAGCTTCAAACTCCCATATCTCGCGAACGGATTGACCTAACCCAAAAATTCCTATTGCATCTGAAAGTAGAAACTCGCCCGATTACAACGGTATGTGTATTTTTTCCCTAGGCCATTCTGGTTAAGCGTTTGGAGCAGCAGAATTGCGAAAAATTGTTTGCCTTCTCAACCATTTCTTGGCTTCAAACTCCCATATCTCGTGAACGGATTGACCTAACCCAAAAATTCCTATTGCATCTGAAAGTAGAAACTCGCCCGATTACAACGGTATGTGTATTTTTTCCCTAGGCCATTCTGGTTAAGAGTTTGGAGCAGCAGAATTGCGAAAAATTTTTTGCCTTCTCAACCATTTCTTAGCTTCAAACTCCCATATCTCGCGAACGGATTGACCTAACCCAAAAATTCCTGTTCCATCTGAAAGTAGAAACTCGCCCGATTACAACGGTATTTGTATTTTTTCCCTAGGACATTCTGGTTAAGCGTTTGGAGCAGCAGAATTGCGAAAAATTTTCTGCCTTCTCAACCATTTCTTGGCTTCAAACGCCCATATCTCGTGAACGGATTGACCTAACCCAAAAATTCCTATTGCATCTGAAAGTAGAAACTCGCCCGATTACAGCGGTATGTATTTTTTTTCCCTGGGCCATTCTGGTTAAGCGTTTGAAGCAGCAGAATTGCGAAAAATTTTTTGCCTTCTCAACCATGCCTTGGCTCCAAACTCCCATATCTCACGAACGGATTGACCTAACCCAAAAATTCCTATTGCATCTGAAAGTAGAAACTCGCCCGATTACAACGGTATGTGTATTTTTTCCCTAGGCCATTCTGGTTAAGCGTTTGGAGCCGCAGAATTGCGAATAATTTTTTGCCTTCTCAACCATTTCTTGGCTTCAAACTCCCATATCTCGCGAACGAATTGAACTAACCCAAAAATACCTATTGCATCTGAAAGTAGAAACTCGCCCGATTACAACGGTATGTGTATTTTTTCCCTAGGCCATTCTGGTTAAGCGTTTGGATCAGCAGAAGTGCGAAAAATTTGTTGTCTTCTCAACCATTTCTTAGCTTCAAACTCCCATATCTCGCGAACGGATTGACCTAACCCAAAAATTCCTGTTGCATCTGAAAGTAGAAACTCGCCCGGTTACAACGGTATGTGTATTTTTTCCCTAGGCCATTCTGGTTAAGAGTTTGGAGCAGCAGAATTGCGAAAAATTTTTTGCCTTCTCAACCATTTCTAGGTTTCAAACTCCCATATCTCGCCAACGGATTGACCTAACCCAAAAATTCCTATTGCACCTGAAAGTAGAAACTCGCCCGATTACAACGGTATGTGTATTTTTTCCCTAGCCCATTCTGGTTAAGCGTTTGGAGCAGCAGAATTGCGAAAAATTTGTTGTCTTCTCTACCATTTCTTAGCTTCAAACTCCCATATCTCGCGAACGGATTGACCTAACCCAAAAATTCCTATTGCACCTGAAAGTAGAAACTCGCCCGATTACAACGGTATGTGTATTTTTTCCCTAGCCCATTCTGGTTAAGCGTTTGGAGCAGCAGAATTGCGAAAAATTTGTTGTCTTCTCTACCATTTCTTAGCTTCAAACTCCCATATCTCGCGAACGGATTGACCTAACCCAAAAATTCCTATTGCACCTGAAAGTAGAAACTCACCCGATTACAACGGTATGTGTATTTTTTCCCTAGGCCATTCTGGTTAAGCGTTTGGAGCAGCAGAATTGCGAAAAATTTTCTGCCTTCTCAACCATTTCTTAGCTTCAAACTCCCATATCTCGCGAACGGATTGACCTAACCCAAAAATTCCTGTTGCATCTGAAAGTAGAAACTCGCCCGATTACAACGGTATTTGTATTTTTTCCCTCGGCCATTCTGGTTAAGCGTTTGGAGCAGCAGAATTGCGAGAAATTTTTTGCCTTCTCAACCATTTGTTGTCTTCAAGCTCCCATATCTCGCGAACGGATTGACCTAACCCAAAAATTCCTATTGCATCTGAAAGTAGAAAATCGCCCGATTACAACGGTATGTTTATTTTTTCCCTAGGCCATTCTGGTTAAGCGTTTGGAGCAGCAGAAGTGCGAAAAATTTGTTGTCTTCTCAACCATTTCTTAGCTTCAAACTCCCATATCTCGCGAACGGATTGACCTAACCCAAAAATTCCTATTGCATCTGAAAGTAGAAACTCGCCCGATTACAACGGTATGTGTATTTTTTCCCTAGGCCATTCTGGTTAAGCGTTTGGAGCAGCAGAATTGCGAAAAATTGTTTGCCTTCTCAACCATTTCTTGGCTTCAAACTCCCATATCTCGTGAACGGATTGACCTAACCCAAAAATTCCTATTGCATCTGAAAGTAGAAACTCGCCCGATTACAACGGTATGTGTATTTTTTCCCTAGGCCATTCTGGTTAAGAGTTTGGAGCAGCAGAATTGCGAAAAATTTTTTGCCTTCTCAACCATTTCTTAGCTTCAAACTCCCATATCTCGCGAACGGATTGACCTAACCCAAAAATTCCTGTTCCATCTGAAAGTAGAAACTCGCCCGATTACAACGGTATTTGTATTTTTTCCCTAGGCCATTCTGGTTAAGCGTTTGGAGCAGCAGAATTGCGAAAAATTTTCTGCCTTCTCAACCATTTCTTGGCTTCAAACGCCCATATCTCGTGAACGGATTGACCTAACCCAAAAATTCCTATTGCATCTGAAAGTAGAAACTCGCCCGATTACAACGGTATGTGTATTTTTTCCCTAGGCCATTCTGGTTAAGAGTTTGGAGCAGCAGAATTGCGAAAAATTTTTTGCCTTCTCAACCATTTCTTGGCTTCAAACTCCCATATCTCGCGAACGGATTGACCTAACCCAAAAATTCCTATTGCACCTGAAAGTAGAAACTCGCCCGATTACAACGGTATGTGTATTTTTTCCCTAGCCCATTCGGGTTAAGCGTTTGGAGCAGCAGAATTGCGAAAAATTTGTTCTCTTCTCTACCATTTCTTAGGTTCAAACTCCCATATCTCGCGAACGGATTGACCTAACCCAAAAATTCCTATTGCATCTGAAAGTAGAAACTCGCCCGATTACAACGGTATGTGTATTTCTTCCCTAGGCCGTTCTGGTTAAGCGTTTGGAGCAGCAGAAGTGCGAAAAATTTTTGTCTTCTCAACCATTTCTTAGCTTCAAACTCCCATATCTCGCGAACGGATTGACCTAACCCAAAAATTCCTATTGCATCTGAAAGTAGAAACTCGCCCGATTACAACGGTATGTGTATTTTTTCCCTAGGCCATTCTGGTTAAGCGTTTGGAGCAGCAGAATTGCGAAAAAATTTTTGCCTTCTCAACCATTTCTTGGCTTCAAACTCCCATATCTCGTGAACGGTTTGACCTAACCCAAAAATTCCTATTGCATCTGAAAGTAGAAACTCGCCCGATTACAACGGTATGTGTAGTTTTTCCCTAGGCCATTCTGTTTAAGAGTTTGGAGCAGCAGAATTGCGAGAAATTTTTTGCCTTCTCAACCATTTCTTGGCTTCAAACTCCCATATCTCGCGAACGGGTTGACCTAACCCAAAACGTCCTATTGCATCTGAAAGTAGAAACTCGCCCGATTACAACGGTATGTGTATTTTTTCCCTAGGCCATTCTGGTTAAGCGTTTGGAGTAGCAGAATTGTGAAAAATTTTCTGCCTTCTCAACCATTTCTTAGCTTCAAACTCCCATATCTCGCGAACGGATTGACCTAACCCAAAAATTCCTGTTGCATCTGAAGGTAGAAACTCGCCCGATTACAACGGTATTTGTATTTTTTCCCTAGGCCATTCTGGTTAAGCGTTTGGAGCAGCAGAATTGCGAAAAATTTTTGGCCTTCTCAAACATTTCTTGGCTTCAAACTCCCATATCTCGCGAACGGATTGACCTAACCCAAAAATACCTGTTGCGTCTGAAAGTAGAAACTCGCCCGATTACAACAGTATGTGTATTTTTTCCCTAGGCCATTCTGGTTAAGCGTTTGGAGCAGCAGAATTGCGAAAAATTTTCTGCCTTCTCAACCATTTCTTAGCTTCAAACTCCCATATCTCGCGAACGGATTGACCTAACCCAAAAATTCCTGTTGCATCTTAAAGTAGAAACTCGCCCGATTACAACGGTATTTGTATTTTTTCCCTCGGCCATTCTGGTTAAGCGTTTGGAGAAGCAGAATTGCGAAAAATGTTTGGCCTTCTCAAACATTTCTTGGCTTCAAACTCCCATATCTCACGAACGGATTGACCTAACCCAAAAATTCCTATTGCATCTGAAAGTAGAAACTCGCCCGATTACAACGGTATGTGTATTTTTTCCCTAGGCCATTCTGGTTAAGCGTTTGGAGCAGCAGAAATGCGAAAAATTTGTTGTCTTCTCAACCATTTCTTAGCTTCAAACTCCCATATCTCGCGAACGGATTGACCTAACCCAAAAATTCCAGTTGCATCTGAAAGTAGAAACTCGCCCGATTACAACGGTATGTGTATTTTTTCCCTAGTCCATTCTGGTCAAGCGTTTGGAGCAGCAGAATTGCGAAAAATTTCTTGCCTTCTCAACCATTTCTTGGTTTCAAACTCCCATATCTCGCGAACGGATAGACCTAACCCAAAAATTCCTATTGCATCTGAAAGTAGAAACTCGCCCGATTACAACGGTACGTGTATTTTTTCCCTAGGTCATGCTGGTTAAGCGTTTGGAGCAGCAGAATTGCGAAAAATTTTTTGCCTTCTCATCCATTTCTTGGCTTCAAACTCCCATATCTCGCGAACGGATTGACCTAAGCCAAAAATTCCTGTTGCGTCTGAAAGTAGAAACTCGCCCGATTACAACGGCATGTGTATTTTTTCCCTAGGCCATTCTGGTTAAGCGTTTGGAGCAGCAGAATTGCGAAAAATTTTTTGCCTTCTCAACCATTTATTGGCTTCAAACTCCCATATCTCGCGAACGGATTAACCTAACCCAAAAATTCCTATTGCATCTGAAAATAGAACCTCGCCCGATTACAGCGGTATGTGTATTTTTTCCCTAGGCCATTCTGGTTAAGCGTTTGGAGCAGCAGAATTGCGAAACATTTTTTCCTTCTCAACCATTTCTTGGCTTCAAACCCCCATATCTCGCGAACGGATTGACCTAACCCAAAAATTCCTATTGCATCTGAAAATAGAACCTCGCCCGATTACAGCGGTATGTGTATTTTTTCCCTAGGCCATTCTGGTTAAGCGTTTGGAGCAGCAGAATTGCGAAAAATTTTTTCCTTCTCAACCATTTCTTGGCTTCAAACCCCCATATCTCGCGAACGGATTGACCTAACCCAAAAATTCCTGTAGCGTCTGGAAGTAGAAACTCGCCCGATTACAACGGTATGTGTATTTTTTCCCTAGTCCATTCTGGTCAAGCGTTTGGAGCAGCAGAATTGCGAAAAATTTCTTGCCTTCTCAACCATTTCTTGGTTTCAAACTCCCATATCTCGCGAACGGATAGACCTAACCCAAAAATTCCTATTGCATCTGAAAGTAGAAACTCGCCCGATTACAACGGTACGTGTATTTTTTCCCTAGGTCATTCTGGTTAAGCGTTTGGAGCAGCAGAATTGCGAAAAATTTTTTGCCTTCTCATCCATTTCTTGGCTTCAAACTCCCATATCTCGCGAACGGATTGACCTAAGCCAAAAATTCCTGTTGCGTCTGAAAGTAGAAACTCGCCCGATTACAACGGCATGTGTATTTTTTCCCTAGGCCATTCTGGTTAAGCGTTTGGAGCAGCAGAATTGCAAAAATTTTTTCCTTCTCAACCATTTCTTGGCTTCAAACCCCCATATCTCGCGAACGGATTGACCTAACCCAAAGATTCCTGTAGCGTCTGGAAGTAGAAACTCGCCCGATTACAACGGTATGTGTATTTTTTCCCTAGCCCATTCTGGTCAAGCGTTTGGAGCAGCAGAATTGCGAAAAATTTTCTGCCTTCTCAACCATTTCTTGGCTTCAAACTCCCATATCTCGCGAACGGATTGACCTAACCCAAAAATTCCTATTGCATCTGAAAATAGAACCTCGCCCGATTACAGCGGTATGTGTATTTTTTCCTTAGGCCATTCTGGTTAAGCGTTTGGAGCAGCAGAATTGCGAAAAATTTTTTCCTTCTCAACCATTTCTTGGCTTCAAACCCCCATATCTCGCGAACGGATTGACGTAACCCAAAAATTCCTGTAGCGTCTGGAAGTAGAAACTCGCCCGATTACAACGGTATGTGTATTTTTGCCCTAGGCCACTCTGGTTAAGCGTTTGGAGCAGCAGAATTGCGAAAAATTTGTTGTCTTCTCAACCATTTCTTAGCTTCAAACTCCCATATCTCGCGAACGGATTGACCTAACCCAAAAATTCCTATTGCATCTGAAAGTAGAAACTCGCCCGATTACAACGGTATGTTTATTTTTTCCCTAGGCCATTCTGGTTAAGCGTTTGGAGCAGCAGAATTGCGAAAAATTTTTTGCCTTCTCAACCATGCCTTGGCTTCAAACCCCCATATCTCGCGAACGGATTGACCTAACCCAAAAATTCCTGTTGCGTCTGAAAGTAGAATCTCGCCCGATTACAACGGTATGTGTATTTTTGCCCTAGGCAATTCTGGTTAAGCGTTTGGAGCAGCAGAATTGCGAAAAATTTTTTGCCTTCTCAACCATTTCTTGGCTTCAAACTCCCATATCTCGCGAACGGATTGACCTAACCGAAAAATTCCTATTGAATCTGAAAGAAGAAACTCGCCCGATTACAGCGGTATGTACTTTTTTTCCCTAGGCCATTCTGGTTAAGCGTTTGGAGCAGCAGAATTGCAAAAAATTTTTTGCCCTCTCAACCATGCCTTGGATTCAAACTCCCATATCTCACGAACGGATTGACCTAACCCAAAAATTCCTATTGCATCTGAAAGTAGAAACTCGCCCGATTACAACGGTATGTGTATTTTTTCCCTAGGCCATTCTGGTTAAGCGTTTGGAGCAGCAGAAATGCGAATATTTTTTTGCCTTCTCAACCATTTCTTGGCTTCAAACTCCCATATCTCGCGAACGAATTGAACTAACCCAAAAATACCTGTTGCGTCTGAAAGTAGAAACTCGCCCGATTACAACGGTATGTGTATTTTTTCCCTAGCCCGTTCTGGTCAAGCGTTTGGAGCAGCAGAATTGCGAAAAATTTGTTGTCTTCTCAACCATTTCTTAGATTCAAACTCCCATATCTCGCGAACGGATTGACCTAACCCAAAAATTCCTATTGCATCTGAAAGTAGAAACTCGCCCGATTACAACGGTATGTGTATTTTTTCCCTAGGCCATTCTGGTTAAGCGTTTGGAGCAGCAGAAGTGCGAAAAATTTTTTGCCCTCTCAACCATTTCTTGGCTTCAAACTCCCATATCTCGCGAACGGATTGACCTAACCCAAAAATACCTGTTGCGTCTGAAAGAAGAAACTCGCCCGATTACAATGGTATGTGTATTTTTTCCCTAGCCCGTTCTGGTCAAGCGTTTGGAGCAGCAGAATTGCGAAAAATTTGTTGTCTTCTCAACCATTTCTTAGCTTCAAACTCCCATATCTCGCGAACGGATTGACCTAACCCAAAAATTCCTATTGCATCTGAAAGTCGAACCTCGCCCGATTAAAACGGTATGTGTATTTTTTCCCTAGGCCATTCTGGTTAAGCGTTTGGAGCAGCAGAATTGCGAAAAATTTGTTGTCTTCTCAACCATGCCTTGGCTTCAAACTCCCATATCTCGCGAACGGATTGACCTAACCCAAAAATTCCTATTGCATCTGAAAGTAGAAACTCGCCCGATTACAACGATATGTGCATTTTTTCCCTAGGCCATTCTGGTTAAGCGTTTGGAGCAGCAGAATTGCGAAAAATTTTTTGCCTTCTCAACCATGCCTTGGCTTCAAACCCCCATATCTCGCGAACGGATTGACCTAACCCAAAAATTCCTGTTGCGTCTGAAAGTAGAATCTCGCCCGATTACAACGGTATGTGTATTCTTGCCCTAGGCCATTCTGGTTAAGCGTTTGGAGCAGCAGAATTGCGAAAAATTTTTTGCCTTCTCAACCATTTCTTGGCTTCAAACTCCCATATCTCGCGAACGGATTGACCTAACCGAAAAATTCCTATTGAATCTGAAAGAAGAAACTCGCCCGATTACAGCGGTATGTACTTTTTTTCCCTAGGCCATTCTGGTTAAGCGTTTGGAGCAGCAGAATTGCAAAAAATTTTTTGCCTTCTCAACCATGCCTTGGATTCAAACTCCCATATCTCACGAACGGATTGACCTAACCCAAAAATTCCTATTGCATCTGAAAGTAGAAACTCGCCCGATTACAACGGTATGTGTATTTTTTCCCTAGGCCATTCTGGTTAAGCGTTTGGAGCAGCAGAAATGCGAATATTTTTTTGCCTTCTCAACCATTTCTTGGCTTCAAACTCCCATATCTCGCGAACGAATTGATCTAACCCAAAAATACCTGTTGCGTCTGAAAGTAGAAACTCGCCCGATTACAACGGTATGTGTATTTTTTCCCTAGCCCGTTCTGGTCAAGCGTTTGGAGCAGCAGAATTGCGAAAAATTTTTTGTCTTCTCAACCATTTCTTAGCTTCAAACTCCCATATCTCGCGAACCGATTGACCTAACCCAAAAATTCCTATTGCATCTGAAAGTCGAACCTCGCCCGATTAAAACGGTATGTGTATTTTTTCCTTAGGCCATTCTGGTTAAGCGTTTGGAGCAGCAGAATTGCGAAAAATTTTTTGCCTTCTCAACCATGCCTTGGCTTCAAACTCCCATATCTCGCGAACGGATTGACCTAACCCAAAAATTCCTATTGCATCTGAAAGTAGAAACTCGCCCGATTACAACGGTATGTGTATTTTTTCCCTAGGCCATTCTGGTTAAGCGTTTGGAGCAGCAGAAATGCGAAAAATTTTTTGCCCTCTCAACCATTTCTTGGCTTCAAACTCCCATATCTCGCGAACGGATTGACCTAACCCAAAAATTCCTATTGCATCTGAAAGTCGAACCTCGCCCGATTAAAACGGTATGTGTATTTTTTCCCTAGGCCATTCTGGTTAAGCGTTTGGAGCAGAAGAATTGCGAAAAATTTGTTGTCTTCTCAACCATTTCTTAGCTTCAAACTCCCATATCTCGCGAACGGATTGACCTAACCCAAAAATTCCTATTGCATCTGAAAGTCGAACCTCGCCCGATTAAAACGGTATGTGTATTTTTTCCCTAGGCCATTCTGGTTAAGCGTTTGGAGCAGCAGAATTGCGAAAAATTTTTTGCCTTCTCAACCATGCCTTGGCTTCAAACTCCCATATCTCGCGAACGGATTGACCTAACCCAAAAATTCCTATTGCATCTGAAAGTAGAAACTCGCCCGATTACAACGGTATGTGTATTTTTTCCCTAGGCCATTCTGGTTAAGCGTTTGGAGCAGCAGAAATGCGAAAAATTTTTTGCCCTCTCAACCATTTCTTGGCTTCAAACTCCCATATCTCGCGAACGGATTGACCTAACCGAAAAATTCCTATTGAATCTGAAAGAAGAAACTCGCCCGATTACAGCGGTATGTACTTTTTTTCCCTAGGCCATTCTGGTTAAGCGTTTGGAGCAGCAGAATTGCAAAAAATTTTTTGCCTTCTCAACCATGCCTTGGATTCAAACTCCCATATCTCACGAACGGATTGACCTAACCCAAAAATTCCTATTGCATCTGAAAGTAGAAACTCGCCCGATTACAACGGTATGTGTATTTTTTCCCTAGGCCATTCTGGTTAAGCGTTTGGAGCAGCAGAAATGCGAATATTTTTTTGCCTTCTCAACCATTTCTTGGCTTCAAACTCCCATATCTCGCGAACGAATTGATCTAACCCAAAAATACCTGTTGCGTCTGAAAGTAGAAACTCGCCCGATTACAACGGTATGTGTATTTTTTCCCTAGCCCGTTCTGGTCAAGCGTTTGGAGCAGCAGAATTGCGAAAAATTTGTTGTCTTCTCAACCATTTCTTAGCTTCAAACTCCCATATCTCGCGAACCGATTGACCTAACCCAAAAATTCCTATTGCATCTGAAAGTCGAACCTCGCCCGATTAAAACGGTATGTGTATTTTTTCCTTAGGCCATTCTGGTTAAGCGTTTGGAGCAGCAGAATTGCGAAAAATTTTTTGCCTTCTCAACCATGCCTTGGCTTCAAACTCCCATATCTCGCGAACGGATTGACCTAACCCAAAAATTCCTATTGCATCTGAAAGTAGAAACTCGCCCGATTACAACGGTATGTGTATTTTTTCCCTAGGCCATTCTGGTTAAGCGTTTGGAGCAGCAGAAATGCGAAAAATTTTTTGCCCTCTCAACCATTTCTTGGCTTCAAACTCCCATATCTCGCGAACGGATTGACCTAACCCAAAAATTCCTATTGCATCTGAAAGTCGAACCTCGCCCGATTAAAACGGTATGTGTATTTTTTCCCTAGGCCATTCTGGTTAAGCGTTTGGAGCAGAAGAATTGCGAAAAATTTGTTGTCTTCTCAACCATTTCTTAGCTTCAAACTCCCATATCTCGCGAACGGATTGACCTAACCCAAAAATTCCTATTGCATCTGAAAGTCGAACCTCGCCCGATTAAAACGGTATGTGTATTTTTTCCCTAGGCCATTCTGGTTAAGCGTTTGGAGCAGCAGAATTGCGAAAAATTTTTTGCCTTCTCAACCATGCCTTGGCTTCAAACTCCCATATCTCGCGAACGGATTGACCTAACCCAAAAATTCCTATTGCATCTGAAAGTAGAAACTCGCCCGATTACAACGGTATGTGTATTTTTTCCCTAGGCCATTCTGGTTAAGCGTTTGGAGCAGCAGAAATGCGAAAAATTTTTTGCCCTCTCAACCATTTCTTGGCTTCAAACTCCCATATCTCGCGAACGGATTGACCTAACCGAAAAATTCCTATTGAATCTGAAAGAAGAAACTCGCCCGATTACAGCGGTATGTACTTTTTTTCCCTAGGCCATTCTGGTTAAGCGTTTGGAGCAGCAGAATTGCAAAAAATTTTTTGCCTTCTCAACCATGCCTTGGATTCAAACTCCCATATCTCACGAACGGATTGACCTAACCCAAAAATTCCTATTGCATCTGAAAGTAGAAACTCGCCCGATTACAACGGTATGTGTATTTTTTCCCTAGGCCATTCTGGTTAAGCGTTTGGAGCAGCAGAAATGCGAATATTTTTTTGCCTTCTCAACCATTTCTTGGCTTCAAACTCCCATATCTCGCGAACGAATTGATCTAACCCAAAAATACCTGTTGCGTCTGAAAGTAGAAACTCGCCCGATTACAACGGTATGTGTATTTTTTCCCTAGCCCGTTCTGGTCAAGCGTTTGGAGCAGCAGAATTGCGAAAAATTTGTTGTCTTCTCAACCATTTCTTAGCTTCAAACTCCCATATCTCGCGAACCGATTGACCTAACCCAAAAATTCCTATTGCATCTGAAAGTCGAACCTCGCCCGATTAAAACGGTATGTGTATTTTTTCCTTAGGCCATTCTGGTTAAGCGTTTGGAGCAGCAGAATTGCGAAAAATTTTTTGCCTTCTCAACCATGCCTTGGCTTCAAACTCCCATATCTCGCGAACGGATTGACCTAACCCAAAAATTCCTATTGCATCTGAAAGTAGAAACTCGCCCGATTACAACGGTATGTGTATTTTTTCCCTAGGCCATTCTGGTTAAGCGTTTGGAGCAGCAGAAATGCGAAAAATTTTTTGCCCTCTCAACCATTTCTTGGCTTCAAACTCCCATATCTCGCGAACGGATTGACCTAACCCAAAAATTCCTATTGCATCTGAAAGTCGAACCTCGCCCGATTAAAACGGTATGTGTATTTTTTCCCTAGGCCATTCTGGTTAAGCGTTTGGAGCAGAAGAATTGCGAAAAATTTGTTGTCTTCTCAACCATTTCTTAGCTTCAAACTCCCATATCTCGCGAACGGATTGACCTAACCCAAAAATTCCTATTGCATCTGAAAGTCGAACCTCGCCCGATTAAAACGGTATGTGTATTTTTTCCCTAGGCCATTCTGGTTAAGCGTTTGGAGCAGCAGAATTGCGAAAAATTTGTTGTCTTCTCAACCATGCCTTGGCTTCAAACTCCCATATCTCGCGAACGGATTGACCTAACCCAAAAATTCCTATTGCATCTGAAAGTAGAAACTCGCCCGATTACAACGGTATGTGTATTTTTTCCCTAGGCCATTCTGGTTAAGCGTTTGGAGCAGCAGAATTGCGAAAAATTTTTTGCCTTCTCAACCATGCCTTGGCTTCAAACCCCCATATCTCGCGAACGGATTGACCTAACCCAAAAATTCCTGTTGCGTCTGAAAGTAGAATCTCGCCCGATTACAACGGTATGTGTATTTTTGCCCTAGGCCATTCTGGTTAAGCGTTTGGAGCAGCAGAATTGCGAAAAATTTTTTGCCTTCTCAAACATTTCTTGGCTTCAAACTCCCATATCTCGCGAACGGATTGACCTAACCGAAAAATTCCTATTGAATCTGAAAGAAGAAACTCGCCCGATTACAGCGGTATGTACTTTTTTTCCCTAGGCCATTCTGGTTAAGCGTTTGGAGCAGCAGAATTGCGAAAAATTTGTTGTCTTCTCAACCATTTCTTAGCTTCAAACTCCCATATCTCGCGAACGGATTGACCTAACCCAAAAATTCCTATTGCATCTGAAAGTCGAACCTCGCCCGATTAAAACGGTATGTGTATTTTTTCCCTAGGCCATTCTGGTTAAGCGTTTGGAGCAGCAGAATTGCGAAAAATTTGTTGTCTTCTCAACCATGCCTTGGCTTCAAACTCCCATATCTCGCGAACGGATTGACCTAACCCAAAAATTCCTATTGCATCTGAAAGTAGAAACTCGCCCGATTACAACGGTATGTGTATTTTTTCCCTAGGCCATTCTGGTTAAGCGTTTGGAGCAGCAGAATTGCGAAAAATTTTTTGCCTTCTCAACCATGCCTTGGCTTCAAACCCCCATATCTCGCGAACGGATTGACCTAACCCAAAAATTCCTGTTGCGTCTGAAAGTAGAATCTCGCCCGATTACAACGGTATGTGTATTTTTGCCCTAGGCCATTCTGGTTAAGCGTTTGGAGCAGCAGAATTGCGAAAAATTTTTTGCCTTCTCAACCATTTCTTGGCTTCAAACTCCCATATCTCGCGAACGGATTGACCTAACCGAAAAATTCCTATTGAATCTGAAAGAAGAAACTCGCCCGATTACAGCGGTATGTATTTTTTTTCCCTAGGCCATTCTGGTTAAGCGTTTGGAGCAGCAGAATTGCAAAAAATTTTTTGCCTTCTCAACCATGCCTTGGATTCAAACTCCCATATCTCACGAACGGATTGACCTAACCCAAAAATTCCTATTGCATCTGAAAGTAGAAACTCGCCCGATTACAACGGTATGTGTATTTTTTCCCTAGGCCATTCTGGTTAAGCGTTTGGAGCAGCAGAAATGCGAATATTTTTTTGCCTTCTCAACCATTTCTTGGCTTCAAACTCCCATATCTCGCGAACGAATTGAACTAACCCAAAAATACCTGTTGCGTCTGAAAGTAGAAACTCGCCCGATTACAACGGAATGTGTATTTTTTCCCTAGCCCGTTCTGGTCAAGCGTTTGGAGCAGCAGAATTGCGAAAAATTTGTTGTCTTCTCAACCATTTCTTAGCTTCAAACTCCCATATCTCGCGAACGGATTGACCTAACCCAAAAATTCCTATTGCATCTGAAAGTCGAACCTCGCCCGATTAAAACGGTATGTGTATTTTTTCCCTAGGCCATTCTGGTTAAGCGTTTGGAGCAGCAGAATTGCGAAAAATTTTTTGCCTTCTCAACCATGCCTTGGCTTCAAACTCCCATATCTCGCGAACGGATTGACCTAACCCAAAAATTCCTATTGCATCTGAAAGTAGAAACTCGCCCGATTACAACGGTATGTGTATTTTTTCCCTAGGCCATTCTGGTTAAGCGTTTGGAGCAGCAGAAATGCGAAAAATTTTTTGCCCTCTCAACCATTTCTTGGCTTCAAACTCCCATATCTCGCGAACGGATTGACCTAACCCAAAAATACCTGTTGCGTCTGAAAGTAGAAACTCGTCCGATTACAACGGTATGTGTATTTTTTCCTTAGGCCATTCTGGTTAAGCGTTTGGAGCAGCAGAATTGCGAAAAATTTTTTGCCTTCTCAACCATGCCTTGGCTTCAAACTCCCATATCTCGCGAACGGATTGACCTAACCCAAAAATTCCTATTGCATCTGAAAGTAGAAACTCGCCCGATTACAACGGTATGTGTATTTTTTCCCTAGGCCATTCTGGTTAAGCGTTTGGAGCAGCAGAAATGCGAAAAATTTTTTGCCCTCTCAACCATTTCTTGGCTTCAAACTCCCATATCTCGCGAACGGATTGACCTAACCCAAAAATTCCTATTGCATCTGAAAGTCGAACCTCGCCCGATTAAAACGGTATGTGTATTTTTTCCCTAGGCCATTCTGGTTAAGCGTTTGGAGCAGAAGAATTGCGAAAAATTTGTTGTCTTCTCAACCATTTCTTAGCTTCAAACTCCCATATCTCGCGAACGGATTGACCTAACCCAAAAATTCCTATTGCATCTGAAAGTCGAACCTCGCCCGATTAAAACGGTATGTGTATTTTTTCCCTAGGCCATTCTGGTTAAGCGTTTGGAGCAGCAGAATTGCGAAAAATTTGTTGTCTTCTCAACCATGCCTTGGCTTCAAACTCCCATATCTCGCGAACGGATTGACCTAACCCAAAAATTCCTATTGCATCTGAAAGTAGAAACTCGCCCGATTACAACGGTATGTGTATTTTTTCCCTAGGCCATTCTGGTTAAGCGTTTGGAGCAGCAGAATTGCGAAAAATTTTTTGCCTTCTCAACCATGCCTTGGCTTCAAACCCCCATATCTCGCGAACGGATTGACCTAACCCAAAAATTCCTGTTGCGTCTGAAAGTAGAATCTCGCCCGATTACAACGGTATGTGTATTTTTGCCCTAGGCCATTCTGGTTAAGCGTTTGGAGCAGCAGAATTGCGAAAAATTTTTTGCCTTCTCAAACATTTCTTGGCTTCAAACTCCCATATCTCGCGAACGGATTGACCTAACCGAAAAATTCCTATTGAATCTGAAAGAAGAAACTCGCCCGATTACAGCGGTATGTACTTTTTTTCCCTAGGCCATTCTGGTTAAGCGTTTGGAGCAGCAGAATTGCGAAAAATTTGTTGTCTTCTCAACCATTTCTTAGCTTCAAACTCCCATATCTCGCGAACGGATTGACCTAACCCAAAAATTCCTATTGCATCTGAAAGTCGAACCTCGCCCGATTAAAACGGTATGTGTATTTTTTCCCTAGGCCATTCTGGTTAAGCGTTTAGAGCAGCAGAATTGCGAAAAATTTGTTGTCTTCTCAACCATGCCTTGGCTTCAAGCTCCCATATCTCGCGAACGGATTGACCTAACCCAAAAATTCCTATTGCATCTGAAAGTAGAAACTCGCCCGATTACAACGGTATGTGTATTTTTTCCCTAGGCCATTCTGGTTAAGCGTTTGGAGCAGCAGAATTGCGAAAAATTTTTTGCCTTCTCAACCATGCCTTGGCTTCAAACCCCCATATCTCGCGAACGGATTGACCTAACCCAAAAATTCCTGTTGCGTCTGAAAGTAGAATCTCGCCCGATTACAACGGTATGTGTATTTTTGCCCTAGGCCATTCTGGTTAAGCGTTTGGAGCAGCAGAATTGCGAAAAATTTTTTGCCTTCTCAACCATTTCTTGGCTTCAAACTCCCATATCTCGCGAACGGATTGACCTAACCGAAAAATTCCTATTGAATCTGAAAGAAGAAACTCGCCCGATTACAGCGGTATGTATTTTTTTTCCCTAGGCCATTCTGGTTAAGCGTTTGGAGCAGCAGAATTGCAAAAAATTTTTTGCCTTCTCAACCATGCCTTGGATTCAAACTCCCATATCTCACGAACGGATTGACCTAACCCAAAAATTCCTATTGCATCTGAAAGTAGAAACTCGCCCGATTACAACGGTATGTGTATTTTTTCCCTAGGCCATTCTGGTTAAGCGTTTGGAGCAGCAGAAATGCGAATATTTTTTTGCCTTCTCAACCATTTCTTGGCTTCAAACTCCCATATCTCGCGAACGAATTGAACTAACCCAAAAATACCTGTTGCGTCTGAAAGTAGAAACTCGCCCGATTACAACGGAATGTGTATTTTTTCCCTAGCCCGTTCTGGTCAAGCGTTTGGAGCAGCAGAATTGCGAAAAATTTGTTGTCTTCTCAACCATTTCTTAGCTTCAAACTCCCATATCTCGCGAACGGATTGACCTAACCCAAAAATTCCTATTGCATCTGAAAGTCGAACCTCGCCCGATTAAAACGGTATGTGTATTTTTTCCCTAGGCCATTCTGGTTAAGCGTTTGGAGCAGCAGAATTGCGAAAAATTTTTTGCCTTCTCAACCATGCCTTGGCTTCAAACTCCCATATCTCGCGAACGGATTGACCTAACCCAAAAATTCCTATTGCATCTGAAAGTAGAAACTCGCCCGATTACAACGGTATGTGTATTTTTTCCCTAGGCCATTCTGGTTAAGCGTTTGGAGCAGCAGAAATGCGAAAAATTTTTTGCCCTCTCAACCATTTCTTGGCTTCAAACTCCCATATCTCGCGAACGGATTGACCTAACCCAAAAATACCTGTTGCGTCTGAAAGTAGAAACTCGTCCGATTACAACGGTATGTGTATTTTTTCCCTAGCCCATGCTGGTCAAGCGTTTGGAGCAGCAGAATTGCGAAAAATTTGTTTTCTTCTCAACAATTTCTTAGCTTCAAACTCCCATATCTCGCGAACGTATTGACCTAACCCAAAAATTCCTATTGTATCCGAAAGTAGAAACTCGCCCGATTACAACGGTATGTGTGTTTTGTCCCTAGGCCATACTGGTTAAGCGTTTGGAGCAGCAGAATTGCGAAAAATTTTTTGCCTTCTCAACCATTTCTTGGCTTCAAACTCCCATATCTCGCGAACGGATTGACCTAACCCAAAAATTCCTATTGCATCCGAAAGTAGAAACTCGCCCGATTACAACGGTATGTGTATTTTTTCCCTAGGCCATTCTGGTTAAGCGTTTGGAGCAGCAGAATTGCGAAAAATTTTTTGCCTTCTCAACCATGCCTTGGCTTCAAACTCCCATATCTCGGGAACGGTTTGACCTAACCCAAAAATTCCTATTGCATCTGAAAGTAGAAGCTCGCCCGATTACAACGGTATGTGTAGTTTTTCCCTAGGCCATTCTGTTTAAGAGCTTGGAGCAGCAGAATTGCGAAAAATTTTTTGCCTTCTCAACCATTTCTTGGCTTCAAACTCCCATATCTCGCGAACGGATTGACCTAACCCAATAATACCTGTTTCGTCTGAAAGTAGAAACTCGCCCGATTACAACGGTATGTGTATTTTTTTCCCTAGGCCATTCTGGTTAAGCGTTTGGAGCAGCAGAATTGCGAAAAATTTTCTGCCTTCTCAACCATTTCTTAGCTTCAAACTCCCATATCTCGCGAACGGATTGACCTAACCCAAAAATTCCTGTTGCATCTGAAAGTAGAAACTCGCCCGATTACAACGGTATTTGTATTTTTTCCCTCGGCCATTCTGGTTAAGCGTTTGGAGCAGCAGAATTGCGAAAAATGTTTGGCCTTCTCAACCATTTCTTGGCTTCAAACTCCCATATCTCGCGAACGGATTGACCTAACCCAAAAATTCCTATTGCATCTGAAAATAGAACCTCGCTCGATTACAGCGGTATGTGTATTTTTTCCCTAGGCCATTCTGGTTAAGCGTTTGGAGCAGCAGAATTGCAAAAATTTTTTCCTTCTCAACCATTTCTTGGCTTCAAACCCCCATATCTCGCGAACGGATTGACCTAACCCAAAGATTCCTGTAGCGTCTGGAAGTAGAAACTCGCCCGATTACAACGGTATGTGTATTTTTTCCCTAGCCCATTCTGGTCAAGCGTTTGGAGCAGCAGAATTGCGAAAAATTTTCTGCCTTCTCAACCATTTCTTGGCTTCAAACTCCCATATCTCGCGAACGGATTGACCTAACCCAAAAATTCCTATTGCATCTGAAAATAGAACCTCGCCCGATTACAGCGGTATGTGTATTTTTTCCTTAGGCCATTCTGGTTAAGCGTTTGGAGCAGCAGAATTGCGAAAAATTTTTTCCTTCTCAACCATTTCTTGGCTTCAAACCCCCATATCTCGCGAACGGATTGACCTAACCCAAAAATTCCTGAAGCGTCTGGAAGTAGAAACTCGCCCGATTACAACGGTATGTGTATTTTTGCCCTAGGCCACTCTGGTTAAGCGTTTGGAGCAGCAGAATTGCGAAAAATTTGTTGTCTTCTCAACCATTTCTTAGCTTCAAACTCCCATATCTCGCGAACGGATTGAGCTAACCCAAAAATTCCTATTGCATCTGAAAGTAGAAACTCGCCCGATTACAACGGTATGTTTATTTTTTCCCTAGGCCATTCTGGTTAAGCGTTTGGAGCAGCAGAATTGCGAAAAATTTTTTGCCTTCTCAACCATGCCTTGGCTTCAAACTCCCATATCTCGCGAACGGATTGACCTAACCCAAAAATTCCTATTGCATCTGAAAGTAGAAACTCGCCCGATTTCAACGGTATGTGTATTTTTTCCCTAGGCCATTCTGGTTAAGCGTTTGGAGCAGCAGAATTGCGAAAAATTTTTTGCCTTCTCAACCATTTCTTGGCTTCAAACTCCCATATCTCGCGAACGGATTGACCTAACCGAAAAATTCCTATTGAATCTGAAAGAAGAAACTCGCCCGATTACAGCGGTATGTATTTTTTTTCCCTAGGCCATTCTGGTTAAGCGTTTGGAGCAGCAGAATTGCGAAAAATTTTTTGCCTTCTCAACCATGCCTTGGATTCAAACTCCCATATCTCACGAACGGATTGACCTAACCCAAAAATTCCTATTGCATCTGAAAGTAGAAACTCGCCCGATTACAACGGTATGTGTATTTTTTCCCTAGGCCATTCTGGTTAAGCGTTTGGAGCAGCAGAAATGCGAATATTTTTTTGCCTTCTCAACCATTTCTTGGCTTCAAACTCCCATATCTCGCGAACGAATTGAACTAACCCAAAAATACCTGTTGCGTCTGAAAGTAGAAACTCGCCCGATTACAACGGTATGTGTATTTTTTCCCTAGCCCGTTCTGGTCAAGCGTTTGGAGCAGCAGAATTGCGAAAAATTTGTTGTCTTCTCAATCATTTCTTAGCTTCAAACTCCCATATCTCGCGAACGGATTGACCTAACCCAAAAATTCCTATTGCATCCGAAAGTAGAAACTCGCCCGATTACAACGGTATGTGTATTTTTTCCCTCGCCCATTCTGGTCAAGCGTTTGGAGCAGCAGAATTGCGAAAAATTTGTTGTCTTCTCAACAATTTCTTAGCTTCAAACTCCCATATCTCGCGAACGGATTGACCTAACCCAAAAATTCCTATTGTATCCGAAAGTAGAAACTCGCCCGATTACAACGGTATGTGTACTTTTTCCCTAGGCCATTCTGGTTAAGAGTTTGGAGCAGCAGAATTGCGAAAAATTTTTTGCCTTCTCAACCATTTCTAGGTTTCAAACTCCCATATCTCGCCAACGGATTGACCTAACCCAAAAATTCCTATTGCATCTGAAAGTAGAAACTCGCCCGATTACAAGGGTATGTGTATTTTTTCCCTAGGCCATTCTGGTTAAGCGTTTGGAGCAGCAGAAGTGCGAAAAATTTGTTGTCTTCTCAACCATTTCTTAGCTTCAAACTCCCATATCTCGCGAACGGATTGACCTAACCCAAAAATTCCTATTGCATCTGAAAGTAGAAACTCGCCCGATTACAACGGTATGTTTATTCTTTCCCTAGGCCATTCTGGTTAAGCGTTTGGAGCAGCAGAATTGCGAAAAATTTTTTGCCTTCTCAACCATGCCTTGGCTTCAAACTCCCATATCTCGGGAACGGTTTGACCTAACCCAAAAATTCCTATTGCATCTGAAAGTAGAAGCTCGCCCGATTACAACGGTATGTGTAGTTTTTCCCTAGGCCATTCTGTTTAAGAGCTTGGAGCAGCAGAATTGCGAAAAATTTTTTGCCTTCTCAACCATTTCTTGGCTTCAAACTCCCATATCTCGCGAACGGATTGACCTAACCCAAAAATACCTGTTGCGTCTGAAAGTAGAAACTCGCCCGATTACAACGGTATGTGTATTTTTTTCCCTAGGCCATTCTGGTTAAGCGTTTGGAGCAGCAGAATTGCGAAAAATTTTCTGCCTTCTCAACCATTTCTTAGCTTCAAACTCCCATATCTCGCGAACGGATTGACCTAACCCAAAAATTCCTGTTGCATCTGAAAGTAGAAACTCGCCCGATTGCAACGGTATTTGTATTTTTTCCCTCGGCCATTCTGGTTAAGCGTTTGGAGCAGCAGAATTGCGAAAAATGTTTGGCCTTGTCAAACATTTCTTGGCTTCAAACTCCCATATCTCACGAACGGATTAACCTAACCCAAAAATTCCTATTGCATCTGAAAGTAGAAACTCGCCCGATTACAACGGTATGTGAATTTTTTCCCTAGGCCATTCTGGTTAAGCGTTTGGAGCAGCAGAAGTGCGAAAAATTTTTTGCCTTCTCAACCTTTTCTTGGCTTCAAACTCCCATATTTCGCGAACGGATTGACCTTACCCAAAAATTCCTATTGCATCTGAAAGTAGAAACTCCCCCGATTACAACGGTATGTGTATTTTTTCCCTAGGCCATTCTGGTTAAGCGTTTGGAGCAGCAGAATTGCGAAAAATTTTTTGCCTTCTCAACCATTCCTTGGATTCAAACTCCCATATTTCGCGAACGGATTGACCTAACCCAAAAATTCCTGTTGCGTCTGAAAGTAGAAACTCGCCCGATTCCAGCGGTATGTGTATTTTTACCCTAGGCCATTCTGGTTAAGCGTTTGGAGCAGCAGAATTGCGAAAAATTTTTTGCCTTCTCAACCTTTTCTTGGCTTCAAACTCCCATATTTCGCGAACGGATTGACCTTACCCAAAAATTCCTATTGCATCTGAAAGTAGAAGCTCGCCCGATTACAACGGTATGTGTATTTTTTCCCTAGCCCATTCTGGTTAAGCGTTTGGATCAGCAGAATTGCGAAAAATTTATTGTCTTCTCAACCATTTCTTAGCTTCAAGCTCGCATATCTCGCGAACGGATTGACCTAACCCAAAAATTCCTATTGCATCTGAAAGTAGAAACTAGCCGGATTACAACGGTATGTGTATTTTCTCCCTAGGCCATTCTGGTTAAGCGTTTGGAGCAGCAGAATTGCGAGAAATTTTTCGCCTTCTCAACCATTTGTTGTCTTCAAACTCCCATATCTCGCGAACGGATTGACCTAACCCAAAAATTCCTATTGCATCTGAAAGTAGAAACTCGCCCGATTACAACGGTATGTGTATTTTTTCCCTAGGCCATTCTGGTTAAGCGTTTGGAGCAGCAGAAGTGCGAAAAATTTGTTGTCTTCTCAACCATTTCTTAGATTCAAACTCCCATATCTCGCGAACGGATTGACCTAACCCAAAAATTCCTATTGCATCTGAAAGTAGAAACTCGCCCGATTACAACGGTATGTGTATTTTTTCCCTAGGCCATTCTGGTTAAGCGTTTGGAGCAGCAGAATTGCGAAAAATTGTTTGCCTTCTCAACCATTTCTTGGCTTCAAACTCCCATATCTCGTGAACGGATTGACCTAACCCAAAAATTCCTATTGCATCTGAAAGTAGAAACTCGCCCGATTACAACGGTATGTGTATTTTTTCCCTGGGCCATTCTGGTTAAGAGTTTGGAGCAGCAGAATTGCGAAAAATTTTTTGCCTTCTCAACCATTTCTTAGCTTCAAACTCCCATATCTCGCGAACGGATAGACCTAACCCAAAAATTCCTCTTGCATCTGAAAGTAGAAACTCGCCCGATTACAACGGTATTTGTATTTTTTCCCTAGGCCATTCTGGTTAAGCGTTTGGAGCAGCAGAATTGCGAAAAATTTTCTGCCTTCTCAACCATTTCTTGGCTTCAAACGCCCATATCTCGTGAACGGATTGACCTAACCCAAAAATTCCTAATGCATCTGAAAGTAGAAACTCGCCCGATTACAACGGTATGTGTATTTTTTCCCTAGGCCATTCTGGTTAAGAGTTTGGAGCAGCAGAATTGCGAAAAATTTTTTGCCTTCTCAACCATTTCTTGGCTTCAAACTCCCATATCTCGCGAACGGATTGACCTAATCCAAAAATTCCTGTAGCGTCTGGAAGTAGAGACTCGCCCGATTACAACGGTATGTGTATTTTTTCTCTAGGCCATTCTGGTTAAGCGTTTGGAGCAGCAGAATTGCGAAAAATTTTTTGCCTTCTCAACCATTTCTTGGCTTCAAACTCCCATATCTCGCGAACGGAGTGACCTAACCCAAAAATTCCTATTGCATCTGAAAGTAGAAACTCGCCCGATTACAAAGGTATGTGTATTTTTTCCCTAGGCCATTCTGGTTAAGCGTTTGGAGCAGCAGAATTGCGAAAAATTTTTTGCCTTCTCAACCATTTCTTAGCTTCAAACTCCCATATCTCGCGAACGGATTGACCTAACCCAAAAATTCCTGTAGCGTCTGGAAGTAGAGACTCGCCCGATTACAACGGTATGTGTATTTTTTCTCTAGGCCATTCTGGTTAAGCGTTTGGAGCAGCAGAATTGCGAAAAATTTTTTGCCTTCTCAACCATTTCTTGGCTTCAAACTCCCATATCTCGCGAACGGAGTGACCTAACCCAAAAATTCCTATTGCATCTGAAAGTAGAAACTCGCCCGATTACAACGGTATGTGTATTTTTTCCCTAGGCCATTCTGGTTAAGCGTTTGGAGCAGCAGAATTGCGAAAAATTTTTTGCCTTCTCAACCATGCCTTGGCTTCAAACTCCCATATCTCGCGAACGGATTGACCTAACCCAAAAATTCCTATTGCATCTGAAAGTAGAAACTCGCCCGATTTCAACGGTATGTGTATTTTTTCCCTAGGCCATTCTGATTAAGCGTTTGGAGCAGCAGAATTGCGAAAAATTTTTTGCCTTCTCAACCATTTCTTGGCTTCAAACTTCCATATCTCGCGAACGGATTGACGTAACCGAAAAATTCCTATTGAATCTGAAAGAAGAAACTCGCCCGATTACAGCGGTATGTATTTTTTTTCCCTAGGCCATTCTGGTTAAGCGTTTGGAGCAGCAGAATTGCGAAAAATTTCTTGCCTTCTCAACCATTTCTTGGCTTCAAACTCCCATATCTCGCGAACGGATTGACCTAACCCAAAAATACCTGTTGCGTCTGAAAGTAGAAACTCGCCCGATTACAACGGTATGTGTATTTTTTCCCTCGCCCATTCTGGTCAAGCGTTTGGTGCAGCAGAATTGCGAAAAATTTGTTGTCTTCTCAACAATTTCTTAGCTTCAAACTCCCATATCTCGCGAACGGATTGACCTAACCCAAAAATTCCTATTGTATCCGAAAGTAGAAACTCGCCCGATTACAACGGTATGTGTGTTTTGTCCCTAGGCCATACTGGTTAAGCGTTTGGAGCAGCAGAATTGGGAAAAATTTTTTGCCTTCTCAACCATTTCTTGGCTTCAAACTCCCATATCTCGCGAACGGATTGACCTAACCCAAAAATACCTGTTGCGTCTGAAAGTAGAAACTCGCCCGATTACAGCGGTATGTATTTTTTTTCCCTAGGCCATTCTGGTCAAGCGTTTGGAGCAGCAGAATTGCGAAAAATTTCTTGCCTTCTCAACCATTTCTTGGCTTCAAACTCCCATATCTCGCGAACGGATTGACCTAACCCAAAAATACCTGTTGCGTCTGAAAGTAGAAACTCGCCCGATTACAGCGGTATGTATTTTTTTTCCCTAGGCCATTCTGGTTAAGCGTTTGGAGCAGCAGAATTGCAAAAAATTTTCTGCCTTCTCAACCATTTCTTAGCTTCAAACTCCCATATCTCGCGAACGGATTGACCTAACCCAAAAATTCCTGTTGCATCTGAAAGTAGAAACTCGCCCGATTACAACGGTATTTGTATTTTTTCCCTCGGCCATTCTGGTTAAGCGTTTGGAGCAACAGAATTGCGAAAAATGTTTGGCCTTCTCAAACATTTCTTGGCTTCAAACTCCCATATCTCACGAACGGATTGACCTAACCCAAAAATTCCTGTTGCATCTGAAAGTAGAAACTCGCCCGGTTACAACGGTATGTGTATTTTTTCCCTAGGCCATTCTGGTTAAGCGTTTGGAGCAGCAGAATTGCGAAAAATTTTCTGCCTTCTCAACCATTTCTTGGCTTCAAACGCCCATATCTCGTGAACGGATTGACCTAACCCAAAAATTCCTATTGCATCTGAAAGTAGAAACTCGCCCGATTACAACGGTATGTGTACTTTTTCCCTAGGCCATTCTGGTTAAGAGTTTGGAGCAGCAGAATTGCGAAAAATTTTTTGCCTTCTCAACCATTTCTAGGTTTCAAACTCCCATATCTCGCCAACGGATTGACCTAACCCAAAAATTCCTATTGCACCTGAAAGTAGAAACTCGCCCGATTACAACGGTATGTGTATTTTTTCCCTAGCCCATTCTGGTTAAGCGTTTGGAGCAGCAGAATTGCGAAAAATTTGTTGTCTTCTCTACCATTTCTTAGGTTCAAACTCCCATATCTCGCGAACGGATTGACCTAACCCAAAAATTCCTATTGCATCTGAAAGTAGAAACTCGCCCGATTACAAGGGTATGTGTATTTTTTCCCTAGGCCATTCTGGTTAAGCGTTTGGAGCAGTAGAAGTGCGAAAAATTTGTTGTCTTCTCAACCATTTCTTAGCTTCAAACTCCCATATCTCGCGAACGGATTGACCTAACCCAAAAATTCCTATTGCATCTGAAAGTAGAAACTCGCCCGATTACAACGGTATGTTTATTCTTTCCCTAGGCCATTCTGGTTAAGCGTTTGGAGCAGCAGAATTGCGAAAAATTTTTTGCCTTCTCAACCATGCCTTGCCTTCAAACTCCCATATCTCGGGAACGGTTTGACCTAACCCAAAAATTCCTATTGCATCTGAAAGTAGAAGCTCGCCCGATTACAACGGTATGTGTAGTTTTTCCCTAGGCCATTCTGTTTAAGAGCTTGGAGCAGCAGAATGGCGAAAAATTTTTTGCCTTCTCAACCATTTCTTGGCTTCAAACTCCCATATCTCGCGAACGGATTGACCTAACCCAAAAATACCTGTTGCGTCTGAAAGTAGAAACTCGCCCGATTACAACGGTATGTGTATTTTTTTCCCTAGGCCATTCTGGTTAAGCGTTTGGAGCAGCAGAATTGCGAAAAATTTTCTGCCTTCTCAACCATTTCTTAGCTTCAAACTCCCATATCTCGCGAACGGATTGACCTAACCCAAAAATTCCTGTTGCATCTGAAAGTAGAAACTCGCCCGATTGCAACGGTATTTGTATTTTTTCCCTCGGCCATTCTGGTTAAGCGTTTGGAGCAGCAGAATTGCGAAAAATGTTTGGCCTTGTCAAACATTTCTTGGCTTCAAACTCCCATATCTCACGAACGGATTAACCTAACCCAAAAATTCCTATTGCATCTGAAAGTAGAAACTCGCCCGATTACAACGGTATGTGTATTTTTTCCCTAGGCCATTCTGGTTAAGCGTTTGGAGCAGCAGAAGTGCGAAAAATTTTTTGCCTTCTCAACCTTTTCTTGGCTTCAAACTCCCATATTTCGCGAACGGATTGACCTTACCCAAAAATTCCTATTGCATCTGAAAGTAGAAACTCCCCCGATTACAACGGTATGTGTATTTTTTCCCTAGGCCATTCTGGTTAAGCGTTTGGAGCAGCAGAATTGCGAAAAATTTTTTGCCTTCTCAACCATTCCTTGGATTCAAACTCCCATATTTCGCGAACGGATTGACCTAACCCAAAAATTCCTGTTGCGTCTGAAAGTAGAAACTCGCCCGATTCCAGCGGTATGTGTATTTTTACCCTAGGCCATTCTGGTTAAGCGTTTGGAGCAGCAGAATTGCGAAAAATGTTTTGCCTTCTCAACCATTTCTTGGCTTCAAACTCCCATATCTCGCGAACGGATTGACCTAACCCAGAAATTCCTGTAGCGTCTGAAAGTAGAAGCTCGCCCGATTACAACGGTATGTGTATTTTTTCCCTAGCCCATTCTGGTTAAGCGTTTGGATCAGCAGAATTGCGAAAAATTTGTTGTCTTCTCAACCATTTCTTAGCTTCAAGCTCGCATATCTCGCGAACGGATTGACCTAACCCAAAAATTCCTATTGCATCTGAAAGTAGAAACTAGCCGGATTACAACGGTATGTGTATTTTCTCCCTAGGCCATTCTGGTTAAGCGTTTGGAGCAGCAGAATTGCGAGAAATTTTTCGCCTTCTCAACCATTTGTTGTCTTCAAACTCCCATATCTCGCGAACGGATTGACCTAATCCAAAAATTCCTATTGCATCTGAAAGTAGAAACTCGCCCGATTACAACGGTATGTGTATTTTTTCCCTAGGCCATTCTGGTTAAGCGTTTGGAGCAGCAGAATTGCGAAAAATTGTTTGCCTTCTCAACCATTTCTTGGCTTCAAACACCCATATCTCGTGAACGGATTGACCTAACCCAAAAATTCCTATTGCATCTGAAAGTAGAAACTCGCCCGATTACAACGGTATGTGTATTTTTTCCCTAGGCCATTCTGGTTAAGCGTTTGGAGCAGCAGAATTGCGAAAAATTTTCTGCCTTCTCAACCATTTCTTGGCTTCAAACGCCCATATCTCGTGAACGGATTGACCTAACCCAAAAATTCCTAATGCATCTGAAAGTAGAAACTCGCCCGATTACAACGGTATGTGTATTTTTTCCCTAGGCCATTCTGGTTAAGAGTTTGGAGCAGCAGAATTGCGAAAAATTTTTTGCCTTCTCAACCATTTCTTGGCTTCAAACTCCCATATCTCGCGAACGGATTGACCTAACCCGAAAATTCCTATAGCGTCTGAAAGTAGAGACTCGCCCGATTACAAAGGTATGTGTATTTTTTCCCTAGGCCATTCTGGTTAAGCGTTTGGAGCAGCAGAATTGCGAAAAATTTTTTGCCTTCTCAACCATTTCTTGGCTTCAAACTCCCATATCTCGCGAACGGATTGAACTAACCCAAAAATTCCAATTGCATCTGAAAGTAGAACCTCGCCCGATTACAGCGGTATGTGTATTTTTTCCCTAGGCCATTCTGGTTAAGCGTTTGGAGCAGCAGAATTGCGAAAAATTTTTTGCCTTCTCAACCATTTCTTGGCTTCAAACTCCCATATCTCGCGAACGGAGTGACCTAACCCAAAAATTCCTATTGCATCTGAAAGTATAAACTCGCCCGATTACAACGGTATGTGTATTTTTTCCCTAGGCCATTCTGGTTAAGCGTTTGGAGCAGCAGAAGTGCGAAAAATTTTTTGCCTTCTCAACCTTTTCTTGGCTTCAAACTCCCATATTTCGCGAACGGATTGACCTTACCCAAAAATTCCTATTGCATCTGAAAGTAGAAACTCCCCCGATTACAACGGTATGTGTATTTTTTCCCTAGGCCATTCTGGTTAAGCGTTTGGAGCAGCAGAATTGCGAAAAATTTTTTGCCTTCTCAACCATTCCTTGGATTCAAACTCCCATATTTCGCGAACGGATTGACCTAACCCAAAAATTCCTGTTGCGTCTGAAAGTAGAAACTCGCCCGATTCCAGCGGTATGTGTATTTTTACCCTAGGCCATTCTGGTTAAGCGTTTGGAGCAGCAGAATTGCGAAAAATGTTTTGCCTTCTCAACCATTTCTTGGCTTCAAACTCCCATATCTCGCGAACGGATTGACCTAACCCAGAAATTCCTGTAGCGTCTGAAAGTAGAAGCTCGCCCGATTACAACGGTATGTGTATTTTTTCCCTAGCCCATTCTGGTTAAGCGTTTGGATCAGCAGAATTGCGAAAAATTTGTTGTCTTCTCAACCATTTCTTAGCTTCAAGCTCGCATATCTCGCGAACGGATTGACCTAACCCAAAAATTCCTATTGCATCTGAAAGTAGAAACTAGCCGGATTACAACGGTATGTGTATTTTCTCCCTAGGCCATTCTGGTTAAGCGTTTGGAGCAGCAGAATTGCGAGAAATTTTTCGCCTTCTCAACCATTTGTTGTCTTCAAACTCCCATATCTCGCGAACGGATTGACCTAATCCAAAAATTCCTATTGCATCTGAAAGTAGAAACTCGCCCGATTACAACGGTATGTGTATTTTTTCCCTAGGCCATTCTGGTTAAGCGTTTGGAGCAGCAGAATTGCGAAAAATTGTTTGCCTTCTCAACCATTTCTTGGCTTCAAACACCCATATCTCGTGAACGGATTGACCTAACCCAAAAATTCCTATTGCATCTGAAAGTAGAAACTCGCCCGATTACAACGGTATGTGTATTTTTTCCCTAGGCCATTCTGGTTAAGCGTTTGGAGCAGCAGAATTGCGAAAAATTTTCTGCCTTCTCAACCATTTCTTGGCTTCAAACGCCCATATCTCGTGAACGGATTGACCTAACCCAAAAATTCCTAATGCATCTGAAAGTAGAAACTCGCCCGATTACAACGGTATGTGTATTTTTTCCCTAGGCCATTCTGGTTAAGAGTTTGGAGCAGCAGAATTGCGAAAAATTTTTTGCCTTCTCAACCATTTCTTGGCTTCAAACTCCCATATCTCGCGAACGGATTGACCTAACCCGAAAATTCCTATAGCGTCTGAAAGTAGAGACTCGCCCGATTACAAAGGTATGTGTATTTTTTCCCTAGGCCATTCTGGTTAAGCGTTTGGAGCAGCAGAATTGCGAAAAATTTTTTGCCTTCTCAACCATTTCTTGGCTTCAAACTCCCATATCTCGCGAACGGATTGAACTAACCCAAAAATTCCAATTGCATCTGAAAGTAGAACCTCGCCCGATTACAGCGGTATGTGTATTTTTTCCCTAGGCCATTCTGGTTAAGCGTTTGGAGCAGCAGAATTGCGAAAAATTTTTTGCCTTCTCAACCATTTCTTGGCTTCAAACTCCCATATCTCGCGAACGGAGTGACCTAACCCAAAAATTCCTATTGCATCTGAAAGTATAAACTCGCCCGATTACAACGGTATGTGTATTTTTTCCCTAGGCCATTCTGGTTAAGCGTTTGGAGCAGCAGAATTGCGAAAAATTTTTTGCCTTCTCAACCATTTCTTGGCTTCAAACTCCCATATCTCGCGAACGGATTGACCTAACCCAAAAATTCCTGTAGCGTCTGGAAGTAGAGACTCGCCCGATTACAACGGTATGTGTATTTTTTCTCTAGGCCATTCTGGTTAAGCGTTTGGAGCAGCAGAATTGCGAAAAATTTTTTGCCTTCTCAACCATTTCTTGGCTTCAAACTCCCATATCTCGCGAACGGAGTGACCTAACCCAAAAATTCCTATTGCATCTGAAAGTAGAAACTCGCCCGATTACAACGGTATGTGTATTTTTTCCCTAGGCCATTCTGGTTAAGCGTTTGGAGCAGCAGAATTGCGAAAAATTTTTTGCCTTCTCAACCATTTCTTGGCTTCAAACTCCCATATCTCGCGAACGGATTGACCTAACCCAAAAATTCCTATTGCATCTGAAAGTCGAAACTCGCCCGATTACAACGGTATGTGTATTTTTCCCCTAGGCCATTCTGGTTAAGCGTTTGGAGCAGCAGAATTGCGAAAAATTTTTGGCCTTCTCAACCATTTCTTGGCTTCAAACTCCCATATCTCGCGAACGGATTGACCTAACCCAAAAATTCCTGTAGCGTCTGGAAGTAGAGACTCGCCCGATTACAACGGTGTGTGTATTTTTTCCCTAGGCCATTCTGGTTAAGCGTTTGGAGCAGCAGAATTGCGAAAAATTTGTTGCCTTCTCAACCATTTCTTGGCTTCAAACTCCCATATCTCGCGAACGGATTGACCTAACCCAAAAATTCCAATTGCATCTGAAAGTAGAACCTCGCCCGATTACAGCGGTATGTGTATTTTTTCCCTAGGCCATTCTGGTTAAGCGTTTGGAGCAGCAGAATTGCGAAAAATTTTTTGCCTTCTCAACCATTTCTTGGCTTCAAACTCCCATATCTCGCGAACGGATTGACCTAACCCAAAAATTCCTGTAGCGTCTGGAAGTAGAGACTCGCCCGATTACAAAGGTATGTGTATTTTTTCCCTAGGCCATTCTGGTTAAGCGTTTGGAGCAGCAGAATTGCGAAAAATTTTTTGCCTTCTCAACCATTTCTTGGCTTCAAACTCCCATATCTCGCGAACGGATTGACCTAACCCAAAAATTCCAATTGCATCTGGAAGTAGAACCTCGCCCGATTACAGCGGTATGTGTATTTTTTCCCTAGGTCATTCTGGTTAAGCGTTTGGAGCAGCAGAATTGCGAAAAATTTTTTGCCTTCTCAACCATTTCTTGGCTTCAAACTCCCATATCTCGCGAACGGATTGACCTAACCCAAAAATTCCTATTGCATCTGAAAGTAGAAACTCGCCCGATTACAACGGTATGTGTATTTTTCCCCTAGGCCATTCTGGTTAAGCGTTTGGAGCAGCAGAATTGCGAAAAATGTGTTGCCTTCTCAACCATTTCTTGGCTTCAAACTCCCATATCTCGCGAACGGATTGACCTAACCCAAAAATTCCAATTGCATCTGAAAGTAGAACCTCGCCCGATTACAGCGGTATGTGTATTTTTTCCCTAGGCCTTTCTGGTTAAGCGTTTGGAGCAGCAGAATTGCGAAAAATTTTTTGCCTTCTCAACCATTTCTTGGCTTCAAACTCCCATATCTCGCGAACGGATTGACCTAACCCAAAAATTCCTGTAGCGTCTGGAAGTAGAGACTCGCCCGATTACAACGGTATGTGTATTTTTTCCCTAGGCCATTCTGGTTAAGCGTTTAGAGCAGCAGAATTGCGAAAAATTTTTTGCCTTCTCAACCATTTCTTGGCTTCAAACTCCCATATCTCATGAACGGATTGACCTAACCCAAAAATTCCTATTGCATCTGAAAGTAGAAACTCGCCCGATTACAACGGTATGTGTATTTTTTCCCTAGGCCATTCTGGTTAAGCGTTTGGAGCAGCAGAATTGCGAAAAATTTTTGGCCTTCTCAACCATTTCTTGGCTTCAAACTCCCATATCTCGCGAACGGATTGACCTAACCCAAAAATTCCTGTAGCGTCTGGAAGTAGAGACTCGCCCGATTACAACGGTGTGTGTATTTTTTCCCTAGGCCATTCTGGTTAAGCGTTTGGAGCAGCAGAATTGCGAAAAATTTGTTGCCTTCTCAACCATTTCTTGGCTTCAAACTCCCATATCTCGCGAACGGATTGACCTAACCCAAAAATTCCAATTGCATCTGAAAGTAGAACCTCGCCCGATTACAGCGGTATGTGTATTTTTTCCCTAGGCCATTCTGGTTAAGCGTTTGGAGCAGCAGAATTGCGAAAAATTTTTTGCCTTCTCAACCATTTCTTGGCTTCAAACTCCCATATCTCGCGAACGGATTGACCTAACCCAAAAATTCCTGTAGCGTCTGGAAGTAGAGACTCGCCCGATTACAAAGGTATGTGTATTTTTTCCCTAGGCCATTCTGGTTAAGCGTTTGGAGCAGCAGAATTGCGAAAAATTTTTTGCCTTCTCAACCATTTCTTGGCTTCAAACTCCCATATCTCGCGAACGGATTGACCTAACCCAAAAATTCCAATTGCATCTGGAAGTAGAACCTCGCCCGATTACAGCGGTATGTGTATTTTTTCCCTAGGTCATTCTGGTTAAGCGTTTGGAGCAGCAGAATTGCGAAAAATTTTTTGCCTTCTCAACCATTTCTTGGCTTCAAACTCCCATATCTCGCGAACGGATTGACCTAACCCAAAAATTCCTATTGCATCTGAAAGTAGAAACTCGCCCGATTACAACGGTATGTGTATTTTTCCCCTAGGCCATTCTGGTTAAGCGTTTGGAGCAGCAGAATTGCGAAAAATGTGTTGCCTTCTCAACCATTTCTTGGCTTCAAACTCCCATATCTCGCGAACGGATTGACCTAACCCAAAAATTCCAATTGCATCTGAAAGTAGAACCTCGCCCGATTACAGCGGTATGTGTATTTTTTCCCTAGGCCTTTCTGGTTAAGCGTTTGGAGCAGCAGAATTGCGAAAAATTTTTTGCCTTCTCAACCATTTCTTGGCTTCAAACTCCCATATCTCGCGAACGGATTGACCTAACCCAAAAATTCCTGTAGCGTCTGGAAGTAGAGACTCGCCCGATTACAACGGTATGTGTATTTTTTCCCTAGGCCATTCTGGTTAAGCGTTTAGAGCAGCAGAATTGCGAAAAATTTTTTGCCTTCTCAACCATTTCTTGGCTTCAAACTCCCATATCTCATGAACGGATTGACCTAACCCAAAAATTCCTATTGCATCTGAAAGTAGAAACTCGCCCGATTACAACGGTATGTGTATTTTTTCCCTAGGCCATTCTGGTTAAGCGTTTGGAGCAGCAGAAGTGCGAAAGATTTGTTGTCTTCTCAACCATTTCTTAGCTTCAAACTCCCATATCTCGCGAACGGATTGACCTAACCCAAAAATTCCTGTTGCATCTGAAAGTAGAAACTCGCCCGATTACAACGGTATCTGTATTTTTTCCCTAGGCCATTCTGTTTAAGCGTTTGGAGCAGCAGAATTGCGAAAAATTTTTGCCTTCTCAATCATTTCTTGGCTTCAAACTCCCATATCTCGCGAACGGGTTGACCTAACCCAAAAATTCCTATTGCATCTGAAAGTAGATACTCGCCCGATTACAACGGTATGTGTATTGTTTTCCTAGACCATTCTGGTTAAGCGTTTGGATCAGCAGAAATGCGAAAAATTCTTTGCCTTCTCAACCATTTCTTGGCTTCAAACTCCCATATCTCGCGAACGGATTGACCTAACCCAAAAATTCCTGTGGCGTCTGGAAGTAGAGACTCGCCCGATTACAACGGTATGTGTATTTTTTCCCTAGCCCATTCTGGTTAAGCGATTGGAGCAGCAGTAGTGCGAAAAATTTGTTGTCCTGTCAACCATTTCTTAGCTTCAAAGTCCCATATCTCGCGAACGGATTGACCTAACCCAAAAATTCCTATTGCTTCTGAAAGTAGAAACTCGCCCGATTACAACGGTATGTGTATTTTTTCCCTAGCCCATTCTGGTTAAGCGTTTGGAGCAGCAGAATTGCGAAAAATTTTTTGCCTTCTCAACCATTTCTTGGCTTCAAACTGCCATATCTCGCGAACGGATTGACCTAACCCAAAAATTCCTATTGCATCTGAAACTAGAAACTCGCCCGATTACAACGGTATGTGTATTTTTCCCCTAGGCCATTCTGGTTAAGCGTTTGGAGCAGCAGAATTGCGAAAAATTTGTTGCCTTCTCAACCATTTCTTGGCTTCAAACTCCCATATCTCGCGAACGGATTGACCTAACCCAAAAATTCCTATTGCATCTGAAAGTCGAAACTCGCCCGATTACAACGGTATGTGTATTTTTCCCCTAGGCCATTCTGGTTAAGCGTTTGGAGCAGCGGAATTGCGAAAAATTTTTTGCCTTCTCAACCATTTCTTGGCTTCAAACTCCCATATCTCGCGAACGGATTGACCTAACCCAAAAATTCCTCTAGCGTCTGGAAGTAGAGACTCGCCCGATTACAACGGTATGTGTATTTTTTCCCTAGGCCATTCTGGTTAAGCGTTTGGAGCAGCAGAATTGCGAAAAATTTTTTGCCTTCTCAACCATTTCTTGGCTTCAAACTGCCATATCTCGCGAACGGATTGACCTAACCCAAAAATTCCTATTGCATCTGAAAGTAGATACTCGCCCGATTACAACGGTATGTGTATTGTTTCCCTAGACCATTCTGGTTAAGCGTTTGGATCAGCAGAAATGCGAAAAATTCTTTGCCTTCTCAACCATTTCTTGGCTTCAAACTCCCATATCTCGCGAACGGATTGACCTAACCCAAAAATTCCTGTGGCGTCTGGAAGTAGAGACTCGCCCGATTACAACGGTATGTGTATTTTTTCCCTAGCCCATTCTGGTTAAGCGATTGGAGCAGCAGTAGTGCGAAAAATTTGTTGTCCTGTCAACCATTTCTTAGCTTCAAAGTCCCATATCTCGCGAACGGATTGACCTAACCCAAAAATTCCTATTGCTTCTGAAAGTAGAAACTCGCCCGATTACAACGGTATGTGTATTTTTTCCCTAGCCCATTCTGGTTAAGCGTTTGGAGCAGCAGAATTGCGAAAAATTTTTTGCCTTCTCAACCATTTCTTGGCTTCAAACTGCCATATCTCGCGAACGGATTGACCTAACCCAAAAATTCCTATTGCATCTGAAACTAGAAACTCGCCCGATTACAACGGTATGTGTATTTTTCCCCTAGGCCATTCTGGTTAAGCGTTTGGAGCAGCAGAATTGCGAAAAATTTGTTGCCTTCTCAACCATTTCTTGGCTTCAAACTCCCATATCTCGCGAACGGATTGACCTAACCCAAAAATTCCTATTGCATCTGAAAGTCGAAACTCGCCCGATTACAACGGTATGTGTATTTTTCCCCTAGGCCATTCTGGTTAAGCGTTTGGAGCAGCGGAATTGCGAAAAATTTTTTGCCTTCTCAACCATTTCTTGGCTTCAAACTCCCATATCTCGCGAACGGATTGACCTAACCCAAAAATTCCTCTAGCGTCTGGAAGTAGAGACTCGCCCGATTACAACGGTATGTGTATTTTTTCCCTAGGCCATTCTGGTTAAGCGTTTGGAGCAGCAGAATTGCGAAAATTTTTTGCCTTCTCAACCATTTCTTGGCTTCAAACTCCCATATCTCGCGAACGGATTGACCTAACCCAAAAACTCCAATTGCATCTGAATGTAGAACCTCGCCCGATTACAGCGGTATGTGTATTTTTTCCCTAGGCCATTCTGGTTAAGCGTTTGGAGCAGCAGAATTGCGAAAAATTTTTTGCCTGCTCAACCCTTTCTTGGCTTCAAACTCCCATATCTCGCGAACGGATTGACCTAACCCAAAAATTCCTGTAGCGTCTGGAAGTAGAGACTCGCCCGATTACAACGGTATGTGTATTTTTTCTCTAGGCCATTCTGGTTAAGCGTTTGGAGCAGCAGAATTGCGAAAATTTTTTGCCTTCTCAACCATGCCTTGGCTTCAAACTCCCATATCTCGCGAACGGATTGACCTAACCCAAAAATTCCTATTGCATCTGAAAGTAGAAACTCGCCCGATTACAACGGTATGTGTATTTTTACCCTAGGCCATTCTGGTTAAGCGTTTGGAGCAGCAGAAATGCGAAAAATTTTTTGCCCTCTCAACCATTTCTTGGCTTCAAACTCCCATATCTCGCGAACGGATTGACCTAACCCAAAAATACCTGTTGCGTCTGAAAGTAGAAACTCGCCCGATTACAACGGTATGTGTATTTTTTCCCTCGCCCATTCTGGTCAAGCGTTTGGTGCAGCAGAATTGCGAAAAATTTGTTGTCTTCTCAACAATTTCTTAGCTTCAAACTCCCATATCTCGCGAACGGATTGACCTAACCCAAAAATTCCTATTGTATCCGAAAGTAGAAACTCGCCCGATTACAACGGTATGTGTGTTTTGTCCCTAGGCCATACTGGTTAAGCGTTTGGAGCAGCAGAATTGGGAAAAATTTTTTGCCTTCTCAACCATTTCTTGGCTTCAAACTCCCATATCTCGCGAACGGATTGACCTAACCCAAAAATACCTGTTGCGTCTGAAAGTAGAAACTCGCCCGATTACAGCGGTATGTATTTTTTTTCCCTAGGCCATTCTGGTCAAGCGTTTGGAGCAGCAGAATTGCGAAAAATTTCTTGCCTTCTCAACCATTTCTTGGCTTCAAACTCCCATATCTCGCGAACGGATTGACCTAACCCAAAAATACCTGTTGCGTCTGAAAGTAGAAACTCGCCCGATTACAGCGGTATGTATTTTTTTTCCCTAGGCCATTCTGGTTAAGCGTTTGGAGCAGCAGAATTGCAAAAAATTTTCTGCCTTCTCAACCATTTCTTAGCTTCAAACTCCCATATCTCGCGAACGGATTGACCTAACCCAAAAATTCCTGTTGCATCTGAAAGTAGAAACTCGCCCGATTACAACGGTATTTGTATTTTTTCCCTCGGCCATTCTGGTTAAGCGTTTGGAGCAACAGAATTGCGAAAAATGTTTGGCCTTCTCAAACATTTCTTGGCTTCAAACTCCCATATCTCACGAACGGATTGACCTAACCCAAAAATTCCTGTTGCATCTGAAAGTAGAAACTCGCCCGGTTACAACGGTATGTGTATTTTTTCCCTAGGCCATTCTGGTTAAGCGTTTGGAGCAGCAGAATTGCGAAAAATTTTCTGCCTTCTCAACCATTTCTTGGCTTCAAACGCCCATATCTCGTGAACGGATTGACCTAACCCAAAAATTCCTATTGCATCTGAAAGTAGAAACTCGCCCGATTACAACGGTATGTGTACTTTTTCCCTAGGCCATTCTGGTTAAGAGTTTGGAGCAGCAGAATTGCGAAAAATTTTTTGCCTTCTCAACCATTTCTAGGTTTCAAACTCCCATATCTCGCCAACGGATTGACCTAACCCAAAAATTCCTATTGCACCTGAAAGTAGAAACTCGCCCGATTACAACGGTATGTGTATTTTTTCCCTAGCCCATTCTGGTTAAGCGTTTGGAGCAGCAGAATTGCGAAAAATTTGTTGTCTTCTCTACCATTTCTTAGGTTCAAACTCCCATATCTCGCGAACGGATTGACCTAACCCAAAAATTCCTATTGCATCTGAAAGTAGAAACTCGCCCGATTACAAGGGTATGTGTATTTTTTCCCTAGGCCATTCTGGTTAAGCGTTTGGAGCAGTAGAAGTGCGAAAAATTTGTTGTCTTCTCAACCATTTCTTAGCTTCAAACTCCCATATCTCGCGAACGGATTGACCTAACCCAAAAATTCCTATTGCATCTGAAAGTAGAAACTCGCCCGATTACAACGGTATGTTTATTCTTTCCCTAGGCCATTCTGGTTAAGCGTTTGGAGCAGCAGAATTGCGAAAAATTTTTTGCCTTCTCAACCATGCCTTGCCTTCAAACTCCCATATCTCGGGAACGGTTTGACCTAACCCAAAAATTCCTATTGCATCTGAAAGTAGAAGCTCGCCCGATTACAACGGTATGTGTAGTTTTTCCCTAGGCCATTCTGTTTAAGAGCTTGGAGCAGCAGAATGGCGAAAAATTTTTTGCCTTCTCAACCATTTCTTGGCTTCAAACTCCCATATCTCGCGAACGGATTGACCTAACCCAAAAATACCTGTTGCGTCTGAAAGTAGAAACTCGCCCGATTACAACGGTATGTGTATTTTTTTCCCTAGGCCATTCTGGTTAAGCGTTTGGAGCAGCAGAATTGCGAAAAATTTTCTGCCTTCTCAACCATTTCTTAGCTTCAAACTCCCATATCTCGCGAACGGATTGACCTAACCCAAAAATTCCTGTTGCATCTGAAAGTAGAAACTCGCCCGATTGCAACGGTATTTGTATTTTTTCCCTCGGCCATTCTGGTTAAGCGTTTGGAGCAGCAGAATTGCGAAAAATGTTTGGCCTTGTCAAACATTTCTTGGCTTCAAACTCCCATATCTCACGAACGGATTAACCTAACCCAAAAATTCCTATTGCATCTGAAAGTAGAAACTCGCCCGATTACAACGGTATGTGTATTTTTTCCCTAGGCCATTCTGGTTAAGCGTTTGGAGCAGCAGAAGTGCGAAAAATTTTTTGCCTTCTCAACCTTTTCTTGGCTTCAAACTCCCATATTTCGCGAACGGATTGACCTTACCCAAAAATTCCTATTGCATCTGAAAGTAGAAACTCCCCCGATTACAACGGTATGTGTATTTTTTCCCTAGGCCATTCTGGTTAAGCGTTTGGAGCAGCAGAATTGCGAAAAATTTTTTGCCTTCTCAACCATTCCTTGGATTCAAACTCCCATATTTCGCGAACGGATTGACCTAACCCAAAAATTCCTGTTGCGTCTGAAAGTAGAAACTCGCCCGATTCCAGCGGTATGTGTATTTTTACCCTAGGCCATTCTGGTTAAGCGTTTGGAGCAGCAGAATTGCGAAAAATGTTTTGCCTTCTCAACCATTTCTTGGCTTCAAACTCCCATATCTCGCGAACGGATTGACCTAACCCAGAAATTCCTGTAGCGTCTGAAAGTAGAAGCTCGCCCGATTACAACGGTATGTGTATTTTTTCCCTAGCCCATTCTGGTTAAGCGTTTGGATCAGCAGAATTGCGAAAAATTTGTTGTCTTCTCAACCATTTCTTAGCTTCAAGCTCGCATATCTCGCGAACGGATTGACCTAACCCAAAAATTCCTATTGCATCTGAAAGTAGAAACTAGCCGGATTACAACGGTATGTGTATTTTCTCCCTAGGCCATTCTGGTTAAGCGTTTGGAGCAGCAGAATTGCGAGAAATTTTTCGCCTTCTCAACCATTTGTTGTCTTCAAACTCCCATATCTCGCGAACGGATTGACCTAATCCAAAAATTCCTATTGCATCTGAAAGTAGAAACTCGCCCGATTACAACGGTATGTGTATTTTTTCCCTAGGCCATTCTGGTTAAGCGTTTGGAGCAGCAGAATTGCGAAAAATTGTTTGCCTTCTCAACCATTTCTTGGCTTCAAACACCCATATCTCGTGAACGGATTGACCTAACCCAAAAATTCCTATTGCATCTGAAAGTAGAAACTCGCCCGATTACAACGGTATGTGTATTTTTTCCCTAGGCCATTCTGGTTAAGCGTTTGGAGCAGCAGAATTGCGAAAAATTTTCTGCCTTCTCAACCATTTCTTGGCTTCAAACGCCCATATCTCGTGAACGGATTGACCTAACCCAAAAATTCCTAATGCATCTGAAAGTAGAAACTCGCCCGATTACAACGGTATGTGTATTTTTTCCCTAGGCCATTCTGGTTAAGAGTTTGGAGCAGCAGAATTGCGAAAAATTTTTTGCCTTCTCAACCATTTCTTGGCTTCAAACTCCCATATCTCGCGAACGGATTGACCTAACCCAAAAATTCCTATAGCGTCTGAAAGTAGAGACTCGCCCGATTACAAAGGTATGTGTATTTTTTCCCTAGGCCATTCTGGTTAAGCGTTTGGAGCAGCAGAATTGCGAAAAATTTTTTGCCTTCTCAACCATTTCTTGGCTTCAAACTCCCATATCTCGCGAACGGATTGAACTAACCCAAAAATTCCAATTGCATCTGAAAGTAGAACCTCGCCCGATTACAGCGGTATGTGTATTTTTTCCCTAGGCCATTCTGGTTAAGCGTTTGGAGCAGCAGAATTGCGAAAAATTTTTTGCCTTCTCAACCATTTCTTGGCTTCAAACTCCCATATCTCGCGAACGGATTGACCTAACCCAAAAATTCCTGTAGCGTCTGGAAGTAGAGACTCGCCCGATTACAACGGTATGTGTATTTTTTCTCTAGGCCATTCTGGTTAAGCGTTTGGAGCAGCAGAATTGCGAAAAATTTTTTGCCTTCTCAACCATTTCTTGGCTTCAAACTCCCATATCTCGCGAACGGAGTGACCTAACCCAAAAATTCCTATTGCATCTGAAAGTAGAAACGCGCCCGATTACAACGGTATGTGTATTTTTTCCCTAGGCCATTCTGGTTAAGCGTTTGGAGCAGCAGAATTGCGAAAAATTTTTTGCCTTCTCAACCATTTCTTGGCTTCAAACTCCCATATCTCGCGAACGGATTGACCTAACCCAAAAATTCCTGTAGCGTCTGGAAGTAGAGACTCGCCCGATTACAACGGTATGTGTATTTTTTCTCTAGGCCATTCTGGTTAAGCGTTTGGAGCAGCAGAATTGCGAAAAATTTTTTGCCTTCTCAACCATTTCTTGGCTTCAAACTCCCATATCTCGCGAACGGAGTGACCTAACCCAAAAATTCCTATTGCATCTGAAAGTAGAAACTCGCCCGATTACAACGGTATGTGTATTTTTTCCCTAGGCCATTCTGGTTAAGCGTTTGGAGCAGCAGAATTGCGAAAAATTTTTTGCCTTCTCAACCATTTCTTGGCTTCAAACTCCCATATCTCGCGAACGGATTGACCTAACCCAAAAATTCCTATTGCATCTGAAAGGCGAAACTCGCCCGATTACAACGGTATGTGTATTTTTCCCCTAGGCCATTCTGGTTAAGCGTTTGGAGCAGCAGAATTGCGAAAAATTTTTGGCCTTCTCAACCATTTCTTGGCTTCAAACTCCCATATCTCGCGAACGGATTGACCTAACCCAAAAATTCCTGTAGCGTCTGGAAGTAGAGACTCGCCCGATTACAACGGTGTGTGTATTTTTTCCCTAGGCCATTCTGGTTAAGCGTTTGGAGCAGCAGAATTGCGAAAAATTTGTTGCCTTCTCAACCATTTCTTGGCTTCAAACTCCCATATCTCGCGAACGGATTGACCTAACCCAAAAATTCCAATTGCATCTGAAAGTAGAACCTCGCCCGATTACAGCGGTATGTGTATTTTTTCCCTAGGCCATTCTGGTTAAGCGTTTGGAGCAGCAGAATTGCGAAAAATTTTTTGCCTTCTCAACCATTTCTTGGCTTCAAACTCCCATATCTCGCGAACGGATTGACCTAACCCAAAAATTCCTGTAGCGTCTGGAAGTAGAGACTCGCCCGATTACAAAGGTATGTGTATTTTTTCCCTAGGCCATTCTGGTTAAGCGTTTGGAGCAGCAGAATTGCGAAAAATTTTTTGCCTTCTCAACCATTTCTTGGCTTCAAACTCCCATATCTCGCGAACGGATTGACCTAACCCAAAAATTCCAATTGCATCTGGAAGTAGAACCTCGCCCGATTACAGCGGTATGTGTATTTTTTCCCTAGGTCATTCTGGTTAAGCGTTTGGAGCAGCAGAATTGCGAAAAATTTTTTGCCTTCTCAACCATTTCTTGGCTTCAAACTCCCATATCTCGCGAACGGATTGACCTAACCCAAAAATTCCTATTGCATCTGAAAGTAGAAACTCGCCCGATTACAACGGTATGTGTATTTTTCCCCTAGGCCATTCTGGTTAAGCGTTTGGAGCAGCAGAATTGCGAAAAATGTGTTGCCTTCTCAACCATTTCTTGGCTTCAAACTCCCATATCTCGCGAACGGATTGACCTAACCCAAAAATTCCAATTGCATCTGAAAGTAGAACCTCGCCCGATTACAGCGGTATGTGTATTTTTTCCCTAGGCCTTTCTGGTTAAGCGTTTGGAGCAGCAGAATTGCGAAAAATTTTTTGCCTTCTCAACCATTTCTTGGCTTCAAACTCCCATATCTCGCGAACGGATTGACCTAACCCAAAAATTCCTATTGCATCTGAAAGTAGAAACTCGCCCGATTACAACGGTATGTGTATTTTTTCCCTAGGCCATTCTGGTTAAGCGTTTGGAGCAGCAGAATTGCGAAAAATTTTTGGCCTTCTCAACCATTTCTTGGCTTCAAACTCCCATATCTCGCGAACGGATTGACCTAACCCAAAAATTCCTGTAGCGTCTGGAAGTAGAGACTCGCCCGATTACAACGGTGTGTGTATTTTTTCCCTAGGCCATTCTGGTTAAGCGTTTGGAGCAGCAGAATTGCGAAAAATTTGTTGCCTTCTCAACCATTTCTTGGCTTCAAACTCCCATATCTCGCGAACGGATTGACCTAACCCAAAAATTCCAATTGCATCTGAAAGTAGAACCTCGCCCGATTACAGCGGTATGTGTATTTTTTCCCTAGGCCATTCTGGTTAAGCGTTTGGAGCAGCAGAATTGCGAAAAATTTTTTGCCTTCTCAACCATTTCTTGGCTTCAAACTCCCATATCTCGCGAACGGATTGACCTAACCCAAAAATTCCTGTAGCGTCTGGAAGTAGAGACTCGCCCGATTACAAAGGTATGTGTATTTTTTCCCTAGGCCATTCTGGTTAAGCGTTTGGAGCAGCAGAATTGCGAAAAATTTTTTGCCTTCTCAACCATTTCTTGGCTTCAAACTCCCATATCTCGCGAACGGATTGACCTAACCCAAAAATTCCAATTGCATCTGGAAGTAGAACCTCGCCCGATTACAGCGGTATGTGTATTTTTTCCCTAGGTCATTCTGGTTAAGCGTTTGGAGCAGCAGAATTGCGAAAAATTTTTTGCCTTCTCAACCATTTCTTGGCTTCAAACTCCCATATCTCGCGAACGGATTGACCTAACCCAAAAATTCCTATTGCATCTGAAAGTAGAAACTCGCCCGATTACAACGGTATGTGTATTTTTCCCCTAGGCCATTCTGGTTAAGCGTTTGGAGCAGCAGAATTGCGAAAAATGTGTTGCCTTCTCAACCATTTCTTGGCTTCAAACTCCCATATCTCGCGAACGGATTGACCTAACCCAAAAATTCCAATTGCATCTGAAAGTAGAACCTCGCCCGATTACAGCGGTATGTGTATTTTTTCCCTAGGCCTTTCTGGTTAAGCGTTTGGAGCAGCAGAATTGCGAAAAATTTTTTGCCTTCTCAACCATTTCTTGGCTTCAAACTCCCATATCTCGCGAACGGATTGACCTAACCCAAAAATTCCTGTAGCGTCTGGAAGTAGAGACTCGCCCGATTACAACGGTATGTGTATTTTTTCCCTAGGCCATTCTGGTTAAGCGTTTAGAGCAGCAGAATTGCGAAAAATTTTTTGCCTTCTCAACCATTTCTTGGCTTCAAACTCCCATATCTCATGAACGGATTGACCTAACCCAAAAATTCCTATTGCATCTGAAAGTAGAAACTCGCCCGATTACAACGGTATGTGTATTTTTTCCCTAGGCCATTCTGGTTAAGCGTTTGGAGCAGCAGAAGTGCGAAAGATTTGTTGTCTTCTCAACCATTTCTTAGCTTCAAACTCCCATATCTCGCGAACGGATTGACCTAACCCAAAAATTCCTGTTGCATCTGAAAGTAGAAACTCGCCCGATTACAACGGTATCTGTATTTTTTCCCTAGGCCATTCTGTTTAAGCGTTTGGAGCAGCAGAATTGCGAAAAATTTTTTGCCTTCTCAATCATTTCTTGGCTTCAAACTCCCATATCTCGCGAACGGGTTGACCTAACCCAAAAATTCCTATTGCATCTGAAAGTAGATACTCGCCCGATTACAACGGTATGTGTATTGTTTCCCTAGACCATTCTGGTTAAGCGTTTGGATCAGCAGAAATGCGAAAAATTCTTTGCCTTCTCAACCATTTCTTGGCTTCAAACTCCCATATCTCGCGAACGGATTGACCTAACCCAAAAATTCCTGTGGCGTCTGGAAGTAGAGACTCGCCCGATTACAACGGTATGTGTATTTTTTCCCTAGCCCATTCTGGTTAAGCGATTGGAGCAGCAGTAGTGCGAAAAATTTGTTGTCCTGTCAACCATTTCTTAGCTTCAAAGTCCCATATCTCGCGAACGGATTGACCTAACCCAAAAATTCCTATTGCTTCTGAAAGTAGAAACTCGCCCGATTACAACGGTATGTGTATTTTTTCCCTAGCCCATTCTGGTTAAGCGTTTGGAGCAGCAGAATTGCGAAAAATTTTTTGCCTTCTCAACCATTTCTTGGCTTCAAACTGCCATATCTCGCGAACGGATTGACCTAACCCAAAAATTCCTATTGCATCTGAAACTAGAAACTCGCCCGATTACAACGGTATGTGTATTTTTCCCCTAGGCCATTCTGGTTAAGCGTTTGGAGCAGCAGAATTGCGAAAAATTTGTTGCCTTCTCAACCATTTCTTGGCTTCAAACTCCCATATCTCGCGAACGGATTGACCTAACCCAAAAATTCCTATTGCATCTGAAAGTCGAAACTCGCCCGATCACAACGGTATGTGTATTTTTCCCCTAGGCCATTCTGGTTAAGCGTTTGGAGCAGCGGAATTGCGAAAAATTTTTTGCCTTCTCAACCATTTCTTGGCTTCAAACTCCCATATCTCGCGAACGGATTGACCTAACCCAAAAATTCCTCTAGCGTCTGGAAGTAGAGACTCGCCCGATTACAACGGTATGTGTATTTTTTCCCTAGGCCATTCTGGTTAAGCGTTTGGAGCAGCAGAATTGCGAAAAATTTTTTGCCTTCTCAACCATTTCTTGGCTTCAAACTGCCATATCTCGCGAACGGATTGACCTAACCCAAAAATTCCTATTGCATCTGAAAGTAGATACTCGCCCGATTACAACGGTATGTGTATTGTTTCCCTAGACCATTCTGGTTAAGCGTTTGGATCAGCAGAAATGCGAAAAATTCTTTGCCTTCTCAACCATTTCTTGGCTTCAAACTCCCATATCTCGCGAACGGATTGACCTAACCCAAAAATTCCTGTGGCGTCTGGAAGTAGAGACTCGCCCGATTACAACGGTATGTGTATTTTTTCCCTAGCCCATTCTGGTTAAGCGATTGGAGCAGCAGTAGTGCGAAAAATTTGTTGTCCTGTCAACCATTTCTTAGCTTCAAAGTCCCATATCTCGCGAACGGATTGACCTAACCCAAAAATTCCTATTGCATCTGAAAGTAGAAACTCGCCCGATTACAACGGTATGTGTATTTTTTCCCTAGGCCATTCTGGTTAAGCGTTTGGAGCAGCAGAATTGCGAAAAATTTTTTGCCTTCTCAACCATTTCTTGGCTTCAAACTGCCATATCTCGCGAACGGATTGACCTAACCCAAAAATTCCTATTGCATCTGAAAGTAGAAACTCGCCCGATTACAACGGTATGTGTATTTATCCCCTAGGCCATTCCGGTTAAGCGTTTGGAGCAGCAGAATTGCGAAAAATTTGTTGCCTTCTCAACCATTTCTTGGCTTCAAACTCCCATATCTCGGGAACGGATTGACCTAACCCAAAAATTCCTATTGCATCTGAAAGTCGAAACTCGCCCGATTACAACGGTATGTGTATTTTTCCCCTAGGCCATTCTGGTTAAGCGTTTGGAGCAGCGGAATTGCGAAAAATTTTTTGCCTTCTCAACCATTTCTTGGCTTCAAACTCCCATATCTCGCGAACGGATTGACCTAACCCAAAAATTCCTATAGCGTCTGGAAGTAGAGACTCGCCCGATTACAACGGTATGTGTATTTTTTCCCTAGGCCATTCTGGTTAAGCGTTTGGAGCAGCAGAATTGCGAAAAATTTTTTGCCTTCTCAACCATTTCTTGGCTTCAAACTCCCATATCTCGCGAACGGATTGACCTAACCCAAAAACTCCAATTGCATCTGAATGTAGAACCTCGCCCGATTACAGCGGTATGTGTATTTTTTCCCTAGGCCATTCTGGTTAAGCGTTTGGAGCAGCAGAATTGCGAAAAATTTTTTGCCTTCTCAACCATTTCTTGGCTTCAAACTCCCATATCTCGCGAACGGATTGACATAACCCAAAAATTCCTGTAGCGTCTGGAAGCAGAGACTCGCCCGATTACAACGGTATGTGTATTTTTTCTCTAGGCCATTCTGGTTAAGCGTTTGGAGCAGCAGAATTGCGAAAAATTTTTTGCCTTCTCAACCATTTCTTGGCTTCAAACTCCCATATCTCGCGAACGGATTGACCTAACCCAAAAATTCCTATTGCATCTGAAAGTAGAAACTCGCCCGATTACAACGGTATGTGTATTTTTTCCCTAGGCCATTCTGGTTAAGCGTTTGGAGCAGCAGAATTGCGAAAAATTTTTTGCCTTCTCAACCATTTCTTGGCTTCAAACTCCCATATCTCGCGAACGGATTGACCTAACCCAAAAATTCCTATTGCATCTGAAAGTAGAAACTCGCCCGATTACAACGGTATGTGTATTTTTCCCCTAGGTCATTCTGGTTAAGCGTTTGGAGCAGCAGAATTGCGAAAAATTTGTTGCCTTCTCAACCATTTCTTGGCTTCAAACTCCCATATCTCGCGAACGGATTGACCTAACCCAAAAATTCCCATTGCATCTGAAAGTCGAAACTCGCCCGATTACAACGGTATGTGTATTTTTCCCCTAGGCCATTCTGGTTAAGCGTTTGGAGCAGCAGAATTGCGAAAAATTTTTTGCCTTCTCAACCATTTCTTGGCTTCAAACTCCCATATCTCGCGAACGGATTGACCTAACCCAAAAATTCCTGTAGCGTCTGGAAGTAGAGCCTCGCCCGATTACAACGGTGTCGGTATTTTTTCCCTAGGCCATTCTGTTTAAGCGTTTGGAGCAGCAGAATTGCGAAAAATTTTTTGCCTTCTCAATCATTTCTTGGCTTCAAACTCCCATATCTCGCGAACGGGTTGACCTAACCCAAAAATTCCTATTGCATCTGAAAGTAGATACTCGCCCGATTACAACGGTATGTGTATTGTTTCCCTAGACCATTCTGGTTAAGCGTTTGGATCAGCAGAAATGCGAAAAATTTTTTGCCTTCTCAACCATTTCTTGGCTTCAAACTCCCATATCTCGCGAACGGATTGACCTAACCCAAAAATTCCTGTGGCGTCTGGAAGTAGAGACTCGCCCGATTACAGCGGTATGTGTATTTTTTCCCTAGGCCATTCTGGTTAAGCGTTTGGAGCAGCAGAATTGCGAAAAATTTTTTGCCTTCCCAACCATTTCTTGGCTTCAAAGTCCCATATCTCGCGAACGGATTGACCTAACCCAAAAATTCCTATTGCATCTGAAAGTAGAAACTCGCCCGATTACAACGGTATGTGTATTTTTTCCCTAGGCCATTCTGGTTAAGCGTTTGGAGCAGCAGAGTTGCGAAAAATTTTTTGCCTTCTCAACCATTTCTTGGCTTCAAACTCCCATATCTCGCGAACGGTTTGACCTAACCCAAAAATTCCTATTGCATCTGAAAGTAGAAACTCGCCCGATTACAACGGTATGTGTATTTTTTCCCTAGGCCATTCTGGTTAAGCGTTTGGAGCAGCAGAATTGCGAAAAATTTTTTGCCTTCTCAACCATTTCTTGGCTTCAAACTCCCATATCTCGCGAACGGATTGACCTAACCCAAAAATTCCTATAGCGTCTGGAAGTAGAACCTCGCCCGATTACAGCGGTATGTGTATTTTTTCCCTAGGCCATTCTGGTTAAGCGTTTGGAGCAGCAGAATTGCGAAAAATTTTTTGCCTTCTCAACCATTTCTTGGCTTCAAACTCCCATATCTCGCGAACGGATTGACCTAACCCAAAAATTCCTGTAGCGTCTGGAAGTAGAGACTCGCCCGATTACAACGGTATGTGTATTTTTTCTCTAGGCCATTCTGGTTAAGCGTTTGGAGCAGCAGAATTGCGAAAAATTTTTTGCCTTCTCAACCATTTCTTGGCTTCAAACTCCCATATCTCGCGAACGGATTGACCTAACCCAAAAATTCCTATTGCATCTGAAAGTAGAAACTCGCCCGATTACAACGGTATGTATATTTTTTCCCTAGGCCATCCTGGTTAAGCGTTTGGAGCAGCAGAATTGCGAAAAATTTTTTGCCTTCTCAACCATTTCTTGGCTTCAAACTCCCATATCTCGCGAACGGATTGACCTAAGCCAAAAATTCCTATTGCATCTGAAAGTAGAAACTCGCCCGATTACAACGGTATGTGTATTTTTCCCCTAGGCCATTCTTGTTAAGCGTTTGGAGCAGCAGAATTGCGAAAAATTTTTTGCCTTCTCAACCATTTCTTGGCTTCAAACTCCCATATCTCGCGAACGGATTGACCTAACCCAAAAATTCCTATAGCGTCTGGAAGTAGAGACTCGCCCGATTACAAAGGTATGTGTATTTTTTCCCTAGGCCATTCTGGTTAAGCGTTTCGAGCAGCAGAATTGCGAAAAATTTTTTGCCTTCTCAACCATTTCTTGGCTTCAAACTCCCATATCTCGCGAACGGATTGACCTAACCCAAAAATTCCTATTGCATCTGAAAGTAGAAACTCGCCCGATTACAACGGTATGTGTATTTTTTCCCTAGGCCATTCTGGTTAAGCGTTTGGAGCAGCAGAATTGCGAAAAATTTTTTGCCTCCTCAACCATTTCTTGGCTTCAAACTCCCATATCTCATGAACGGATTGACCTAACCCAAAAATTCCTATTGCATCTGAAAGTAGAAACTCGCCCGATTACAACGGTATGTGTATTTTTTCCCTAGGCCATTCTGGTTAAGCGTTTGGAGCAGCAGAAGTGCGAAAGATTTGTTGTCTTCTCAACCATTTCTTAGCTTCAAACTCCCATATCTCGCGAACGGATTGACCTAACCCAAAAATTCCTGTTGCATCTGAAAGTAGAAACTCGCCCGATTACAACGGTATCTGTATTTTTTCCCTAGGCCATTCTGTTTAAGCGTTTGGAGCAGCAGAATTGCGAAAAATTTTTTGCCTTCTCAATCATTTCTTGGCTTCAAACTCCCATATCTCGCGAACGGGTTGACCTAACCCAAAAATTCCTATTGCATCTGAAAGTAGATACTCGCCCGATTACAACGGTATGTGTATTGTTTCCCTAGACCATTCTGGTTAAGCGTTTGGATCAGCAGAAATGCGAAAAATTCTTTGCCTTCTCAACCATTTCTTGGCTTCAAACTCCCATATCTCGCGAACGGATTGACCTAACCCAAAAATTCCTGTGGCGTCTGGAAGTAGAGACTCGCCCGATTACAACGGTATGTGTATTTTTTCCCTAGCCCATTCTGGTTAAGCGATTGGAGCAGCAGTAGTGCGAAAAATTTGTTGTCCTGTCAACCATTTCTTAGCTTCAAAGTCCCATATCTCGCGAACGGATTGACCTAACCCAAAAATTCCTATTGCATCTGAAAGTAGAAACTCGCCCGATTACAACGGTATGTGTATTTTTTCCCTAGGCCATTCTGGTTAAGCGTTTGGAGCAGCAGAATTGCGAAAATTTTTTGCCTTCTCAACCATTTCTTGGCTTCAAACTGCCATATCTCGCGAACGGATTGACCTAACCCAAAAATTCCTATTGCATCTGAAAGTAGAAACTCGCCCGATTACAACGGTATGTGTATTTATCCCCTAGGCCATTCCGGTTAAGCGTTTGGAGCAGCAGAATTGCGAAAAATTTGTTGCCTTCTCAACCATTTCTTGGCTTCAAACTCCCATATCTCGGGAACGGATTGACCTAACCCAAAAATTCCTATTGCATCTGAAAGTCGAAACTCGCCCGATTACAACGGTATGTGTATTTTTCCCCTAGGCCATTCTGGTTAAGCGTTTGGAGCAGCGGAATTGCGAAAAATTTTTTGCCTTCTCAACCATTTCTTGGCTTCAAACTCCCATATCTCGCGAACGGATTGACCTAACCCAAAAATTCCTATAGCGTCTGGAAGTAGAGACTCGCCGATTACAACGGTATGTGTATTTTTTCCCTAGGCCATTCTGGTTAAGCGTTTGGAGCAGCAGAATTGCGAAAAATTTTTTGCCTTCTCAACCATTTCTTGGCTTCAAACTCCCATATCTCGCGAACGGATTGACCTAACCCAAAAACTCCAATTGCATCTGAATGTAGAACCTCGCCCGATTACAGCGGTATGTGTATTTTTTCCCTAGGCCATTCTGGTTAAGCGTTTGGAGCAGCAGAATTGCGAAAAATTTTTTGCCTTCTCAACCATTTCTTGGCTTCAAACTCCCATATCTCGCGAACGGATTGACATAACCCAAAAATTCCTGTAGCGTCTGGAAGTAGAGACTCGCCCGATTACAACGGTATGTGTATTTTTTCTCTAGGCCATTCTGGTTAAGCGTTTGGAGCAGCAGAATTGCGAAAAATTTTTTGCCTTCTCAACCATTTCTTGGCTTCAAACTCCCATATCTCGCGAACGGATTGACCTAACCCAAAAATTCCTATTGCATCTGAAAGTAGAAACTCGCCCGATTACAACGGTATGTGTATTTTTTCCCTAGGCCATTCTGGTTAAGCGTTTGGAGCAGCAGAATTGCGAAAAATTTTTTGCCTTCTCAACCATTTCTTGGCTTCAAACTCCCATATCTCGCGAACGGATTGACCTAACCCAAAAATTCCTATTGCATCTGAAAGTAGAAACTCGCCCGATTACAACGGTATGTGTATTTTTCCCCTAGGTCATTCTGGTTAAGCGTTTGGAGCAGCAGAATTGCGAAAAATTTGTTGCCTTCTCAACCATTTCTTGGCTTCAAACTCCCATATCTCGCGAACGGATTGACCTAACCCAAAAATTCCCATTGCATCTGAAAGTCGAAACTCGCCCGATTACAACGGTATGTGTATTTTTCCCCTAGGCCATTCTGGTTAAGCGTTTGGAGCAGCAGAATTGCGAAAAATTTTTTGCCTTCTCAACCATTTCTTGGCTTCAAACTCCCATATCTCGCGAACGGATTGACCTAACCCAAAAATTCCTGTAGCGTCTGGAAGTAGAGCCTCGCCCGATTACAACGGTGTCGGTATTTTTTCCCTAGGCCATTCTGTTTAAGCGTTTGGAGCAGCAGAATTGCGAAAAATTTTTTGCCTTCTCAATCATTTCTTGGCTTCAAACTCCCATATCTCGCGAACGGGTTGACCTAACCCAAAAATTCCTATTGCATCTGAAAGTAGATACTCGCCCGATTACAACGGTATGTGTATTGTTTCCCTAGACCATTCTGGTTAAGCGTTTGGATCAGCAGAAGTGCGAAAAATTTTTTGCCTTCTCAACCATTTCTTGGCTTCAAACTCCCATATCTCGCGAACGGATTGACCTAACCCAAAAATTCCTGTGGCGTCTGGAAGTAGAGACTCGCCCGATTACAGCGGTATGTGTATTTTTTCCCTAGGCCATTCTGGTTAAGCGTTTGGAGCAGCAGAATTGCGAAAAATTTTTTGCCTTCCCAACCATTTCTTGGCTTCAAAGTCCCATATCTCGCGAACGGATTGACCTAACCCAAAAATTCCTATTGCATCTGAAAGTAGAAACTCGCCCGATTACAACGGTATTTGTATTTTTTCCCTAGGCCATTCTGGTTAAGCGTTTGGAGCAGCAGAGTTGCGAAAAATTTTTTGCCTTCTCAACCATTTCTTGGCTTCAAACTCCCATATCTCGCGAACGGTTTGACCTAACCCAAAAATTCCTATTGCATCTGAAAGTAGAAACTCGCCCGATTACAACGGTATGTGTATTTTTTCCCTAGGCCATTCTGGTTAAGCGTTTGGAGCAGCAGAATTGCGAAAAATTTTTTGCCTTCTCAACCATTTCTTGGCTTCAAACTCCCATATCTCGCGAACGGATTGACCTAACCCAAAAATTCCTATAGCGTCTGGAAGTAGAACCTCGCCCGATTACAGCGGTATGTGTATTTTTTCCCTAGGCCATTCTGGTTAAGCGTTTGGAGCAGCAGAATTGCGAAAATTTTTTGCCTTCTCAACCATTTCTTGGCTTCAAACTCCCATATCTCGCGAACGGATTGACCTAACCCAAAAATTCCTGTAGCGTCTGGAAGTAGAGACTCGCCCGATTACAACGGTATGTGTATTTTTTCTCTAGGCCATTCTGGTTAAGCGTTTGGAGCAGCAGAATTGCGAAAAATTTTTTGCCTTCTCAACCATTTCTTGGCTTCAAACTCCCATATCTCGCGAACGGATTGACCTAACCCAAAAATTCCTATTGCATCTGAAAGTAGAAACTCGCCCGATTACAACGGTATGTGTATTTTTTCCCTAGGCCATCCTGGTTAAGCGTTTGGAGCAGCAGAATTGCGAAAAATTTTTTGCCTTCTCAACCATTTCTTGGCTTCAAACTCCCATATCTCGCGAACGGATTGACCTAAGCCAAAAATTCCTATTGCATCTGAAAGTAGAAACTCGCCCGATTACAACGGTATGTGTATTTTTCCCCTAGGCCATTCTTGTTAAGCGTTTGGAGCAGCAGAATTGCGAAAAATTTTTTGCCTTCTCAACCATTTCTTGGCTTCAAACTCCCATATCTCGCGAACGGATTGACCTAACCCAAAAATTCCTATAGCGTCTGGAAGTAGAGACTCGCCCGATTACAAAGGTATGTGTATTTTTTCCCTAGGCCATTCTGGTTAAGCGTTTCGAGCAGCAGAATTGCGAAAAATTTTTTGCCTTCTCAACCATTTCTTGGCTTCAAACTCCCATATCTCGCGAACGGATTGACCTAACCCAAAAATTCCTATTGCATCTGAAAGTAGAAACTCGCCCCATTACAACGGTATGTGTATTTTTTCCCTAGGCCATTCTGGTTAAGCGTTTGGAGCAGCAGAATTGCGAAAAATTTTTTGCCTCCTCAACCATTTCTTGGCTTCAAACTCCCATATCTCATGAACGGATTGACCTAACCCAAAAATTCCTATTGCATCTGAAAGTAGAAACTCGCCCGATTACAACGGTATGTGTATTTTTTCCCTAGGCCATTCTGGTTAAGCGTTTGGAGCAGCAGAAGTGCGAAAGATTTGTTGTCTTCTCAACCATTTCTTAGCTTCAAACTCCCATATCTCGCGAACGGATTGACCTAACCCAAAAATTCCTGTTGCATCTGAAAGTAGAAACTCGCCCGATTACAACGGTATCTGTATTTTTTCCCTAGGCCATTCTGTTTAAGCGTTTGGAGCAGCAGAATTGCGAAAAATTTTTTGCCTTCTCAATCATTTCTTGGCTTCAAACTCCCATATCTCGCGAACGGGTTGACCTAACCCAAAAATTCCTATTGCATCTGAAAGTAGATACTCGCCCGATTACAACGGTATGTGTATTGTTTCCCTAGACCATTCTGGTTAAGCGTTTGGATCAGCAGAAATGCGAAAAATTCTTTGCCTTCTCAACCATTTCTTGGCTTCAAACTCCCATATCTCGCGAACGGATTGACCTAACCCAAAAATTCCTGTGGCGTCTGGAAGTAGAGACTCGCCCGATTACAACGGTATGTGTATTTTTTCCCTAGCCCATTCTGGTTAAGCGATTGGAGCAGCAGTAGTGCGAAAAATTTGTTGTCCTGTCAACCATTTCTTAGCTTCAAAGTCCCATATCTCGCGAACGGATTGACCTAACCCAAAAATTCCTATTGCATCTGAAAGTAGAAACTCGCCCGATTACAACGGTATGTGTATTTTTTCCCTAGGCCATTCTGGTTAAGCGTTTGGAGCAGCAGAATTGCGAAAAATTTTTTGCCTTCTCAACCATTTCTTGGCTTCAAACTGCCATATCTCGCGAACGGATTGACCTAACCCAAAAATTCCTATTGCATCTGAAAGTAGAAACTCGCCCGATTACAACGGTATGTGTATTTATCCCCTAGGCCATTCCGGTTAAGCGTTTGGAGCAGCAGAATTGCGAAAAATTTGTTGCCTTCTCAACCATTTCTTGGCTTCAAACTCCCATATCTCGGGAACGGATTGACCTAACCCAAAAATTCCTATTGCATCTGAAAGTCGAAACTCGCCCGATTACAACGGTATGTGTATTTTTCCCCTAGGCCATTCTGGTTAAGCGTTTGGAGCAGCGGAACTGCGAAAAATTTTTTGCCTTCTCAACCATTTCTTGGCTTCAAACTCCCATATCTCGCGAACGGATTGACCTAACCCAAAAATTCCTATAGCGTCTGGAAGTAGAGACTCGCCCGATTACAACGGTATGTGTATTTTTTCCCTAGGCCATTCTGGTTAAGCGTTTGGAGCAGCAGAATTGCGAAAAATTTTTTGCCTTCTCAACCATTTCTTGGCTTCAAACTCCCATATCTCGCGAACGGATTGACCTAACCCAAAAACTCCAATTGCATCTGAATGTAGAACCTCGCCCGATTACAGCGGTATGTGTATTTTTTCCCTAGGCCATTCTGGTTAAGCGTTTGGAGCAGCAGAATTGCGAAAAATTTTTTGCCTTCTCAACCATTTCTTGGCTTCAAACTCCCATATCTCGCGAACGGATTGACCTAACCCAAAAATTCCTGTAGCGTCTGGAAGTAGAAACTCGCCCGATTACAACGGTATGTGTATTTTTTCCCTAGGCCATTCTGGTTAAGCGTTTGGAGCAGCAGAATTGCGAAAAATTTTTTGCCTTCTCAACCATTTCTTGGCTTCAAACTCCCATATCTCGCGAACGGATTGACCTAACCCAAAAATTCCTATTGCATCTGAAAGTAGAAACTCGCCCGATTACAACGGTATGTGTATTTTTCCCCTAGGTCATTCTGGTTAAGCGTTTGGAGCAGCAGAATTGCGAAAAATTTGTTGCCTTCTCAACCATTTCTTGGCTTCAAACTCCCATATCTCGCGAACGGATTGACCTAACCCAAAAATTCCCATTGCATCTGAAAGTCGAAACTCGCCCGATTACAACGGTATGTGTATTTTTCCCCTAGGCCATTCTGGTTAAGCGTTTGGAGCAGCAGAATTGCGAAAAATTTTTTGCCTTTTCAACCATTTCTTGGCTTCAAACTCCCATATCTCATGAACGGATTGACCTAACCCAAAAATTCCTATTGCATCTGAAAGTAGAATCTCGCCCGATTACAACGGTATGTGTATTTTTTCCCTAGGCCATTCTGGTTAAGCGTTTGGAGCAGCAGAATTGCGAAAGATTTGTTGTCTTCTCAACCATTTCTTAGCTTCAAACTCCCATATCTCGCGAACGGATTGACCTAACCCAAAAATTCCTGTTGCATCTGAAAGTAGAAACTCGCCCGATTACAACGGTATGTGTATTGTTTCCCTAGACCATTCTGGTTAAGCGTTTGGAGCAGCAGAGTTGCGAAAAATTTTTTGCCTTCTCAACCATTTCTTGGCTTCAAACTCCCATATCTCGCGAACGGTTTGACCTAACCCAAAAATTCCTATTGCATCTGAAAGTGGAAACTCGCCCGATTACAACGGTATGTGTATTTTTCCCCTAGGCCATTCTGGTTAAGCGTTTGGAGCAGCAGAATTGCGAAGAATTTGTTGCCTTCTCAACCATTTCTTGGCTTCAAACTCCCATATCTCGCGAACGGATTGACCTAACCCAAAAATTCCTATTGCATCTGAAAGTCGAAACTCGCCCGATTACAACGGTATGTGTATTTTTCCCCTAGGCCATTCTGGTTAAGCGTTTGGAGCAGCAGAATTGCGAAAAATTTTTTGCCTTCTCAACCATTTCTTGGCTTCAAACTCCCATATCTCGCGAACGGATTGACCTAACCCAAAAATTCCTGTAGCGTCTGGAAGTAGAGACTCGCCCGATTACAACGGTATGTGTATTTTTTCTCTAGGGCATTCTGGTTAAGCGTTTGGAGCAGCAGAATTGCGAAAAATTTTTTGCCTTCTCAACCATTTCTTGGCTTCAAACTCCCATATCTCGCGAACGGATTGACCTAACCCAAAAATTCCTATTGCATCTGAAAGTAGAAACTCGCCCGATTACAACGGTATGTGTATATTTCCCTAGGCCATTCTGGTTAAGCGTTTGGAGCAGCAGAATTGCGAAAAATTTTTTGCCTTCTCAACCATTTCTTGGCTTCAAACTCCCATATCTCGCGAACGGATTGACCTAAGCCAAAAATTCCTATTGCATCTGAAAGTAGAAACTCGCCCGATTACAACGGTATGTGTATTTTTCCCCTAGGCCATTCTGGTTAAGCGTTTGGAGCAGCAGAATTGCGAAAAATTTCTTGCCTTCTCAACCATTTCTTGGCTTCAAACTCCCATATCTCGCGAACGGATTGACCTAACCCAAAAATTCCTATTGCATCTGAAAGTAGAAACTCGCCCGATTACAACGGTATGTGTATTTTTTCCCTAGGCCATTCTGGTTAAGCTTTTGGAGCAGCAGAGTTGCGAAAAATTTTTTGCCTTCTCAACCATTTCTTGGCTTCAAACTCCCATATCTCGCGAACGGTTTGACCTAACCCAAAAATTCCTATTGCATCTGAAAGTGGAAACTCGCCCGATTACAACGGTATGTGTATTTTTCCCCTAGGCCATTCTGGTTAAGCGTTTGGAGCAGCAGAATTGCGAAAAATTTGTTGCCTTCTCAACCATTTCTTGGCTTCAAACTCCCATATCTCGCGAACGGATTGACCTAACCCAAAAATTCCTATTGCATCTGAAAGTCGAAACTCGCCCGATTACAACGGTATGTGTATTTTTCCCCTAGGCCATTCTGGTTAAGCGTTTGGAGCAGCAGAATTGCGAAAAATTTTTTGCCTTCTCAACCATTTCTTGGCTTCAAACTCCCATATCTCGCGAACGGATTGACCTAACCCAAAAATTCCTGTAGCGTCTGGAAGTAGAGACTCGCCCGATTACAACGGTATGTGTATTTTTTCTCTAGGGCATTCTGGTTAAGCGTTTGGAGCAGCAGAATTGCGAAAAATTTTTTGCCTTCTCAACCATTTCTTGGCTTCAAACTCCCATATCTCGCGAACGGATTGACCTAACCCAAAAATTCCTATTGCATCTGAAAGTAGAAACTCGCCCGATTACAACGGTATGTGTATTTTTTCCCTAGGCCATTCTGGTTAAGCGTTTGGAGCAGCAGAATTGCGAAAAATTTTTTGCCTTCTCAACCATTTCTTGGCTTCAAACTCCCATATCTCGCGAACGGATTGACCTAACCCAAAAATTCCTATTGCATCTGAAAGTAGAAACTCGCCCGATTACAACGGTATGTGTATTTTTCCCCTAGGCCATTCTGGTTAAGCGTTTGGAGCAGCAGAATTGCGAAAAATTTGTTGCCTTCTCAACCATTTCTTGGCTTCAAACTCCCATATCTCGCGAACGGATTGACCTAACCCAAAAATTCCTATTGCATCTGAAAGTCGAAACTCGCCCGATTACAACGGTATGTGTATTTTTCCCCTAGGCCATTCTTGTTAAGCGTTTGGAGCAGCAGAATTGCGAAAAATTTTTTGCCTTCTCAACCATTTCTTGGCTTCAAACTCCCATATCTCGCGAACGGATTGACCTAACCCAAAAATTCCTATAGCGTCTGGAAGTAGAGACTCGCCCGATTACAAAGGTATGTGTATTTTTTCCCTAGGCCATTCTGGTTAAGCGTTTGGAGCAGCAGAATTGCGAAAAATTGTTTGCCTTCTCAACCATTTCTTGGCTTCAAACTCCCATATCTCGCGAACGGATTGACCTAACCCAAAAATTCCTATTGCATCTGAAAGTAGAAACTCGCCCGATTACAACGGTATGTGTATTTTTTCCCTAGGCCATTCTGGTTAAGCGTTTGGAGCAGCAGAATTGCGAAAAATTTTTTGCCTCCTCAACGATTTCTTGGCTTCAAACTCCCATATCTCGCGAACGGATTGACCTAACCCAAAAATTCCTATTGCATCTGAAAGTAGAAACTCGCCCGATTACAACGGTATGTGTATTTTTCCCCTAGGCCATTCTGGTTAAGCGTTTGGAACAGCAGAATTGCGAAGAATTTGTTGCCTTCTCAACCATTTCTTGGCTTCAAACTCCCATATCTCGCGAACGGATTGACCTAACCCAAAAATTCCTATTGCATCTGAAAGTCGAAACTCGCCCGATTACAACGGTATGTGTATTTTTCCCCTAGGCCATTCTGGTTAAGCGTTTGGAGCAGCAGAATTGCGAAAAATTTTTGGCCTTCTCAACCATTTCTTGGCTTCAAACTCCCATATCTCGCGAACGGATTGACCTAACCCAAAAATTCCTGTAGCGTCTGGAAGTAGAGACTCGCCCGATTACAACGGTAAGTGTACTTTTTCCCTAGGCCATTCTGGTTAAGAGTTTGGAGCAGCAGAAATGCGAAAAATTTTTTGCCTTCTCAACCATTTCTTGGCTTCAAACTCCCATATCTCGCGAACGGATTGACCTAACCCAAAAATTCCTGTGGCGTCTGGAAGTAGAGACTCGCCCGATTACAGCGGTATGTGTATTTTTTCCCTAGGCCATTCTGGTTAAGCGTTTGGAGCAGCAGAATTGCGAAAAATTTTTTGCCTTCTCAACCATTTCTTGGCTTCAAAGTCCCATATCTCGCGAACGGATTGACCTAACCCAAAAATTCCTATTGCATCTGAAAGTAGAAACTCGCCCGATTACAACGGTATGTGTATTTTTTCCCTAGGCCATTCTGGTTAAGCGTTTGGAGCGGCAGAGTTGCGAAAAATTTTTTGCCTTCTCAACCATTTCTTGGCTTCAAAGTCCCATATCTCGCGAACGGATTGACCTAACCCAAAAATTCCTATTGCATCTGAAAGTAGAAACTCGCCCGATTACAACGGTATGTGTATTTTTTCCCTAGGCCATTCTGGTTAAGCGTTTGGAGCAGCAGAATTGCGAAAAATTTGTTGCCTTCTCAACCATTTCTTGGCTTCAAACTCCCATATCTCGCGAACGGATTGACCTAACCCAAAAATTCCTATTGCATCTCAAAGTCGAAACTCGCCCGATTACAACGGTATGTGTATTTTTCCCCTATGCCATTCTTGTTAAGCGTTTGGAGCAGCAGAATTGCGAAAAATTTTTTGCCTTCTCAACCATTTCTTGGCTTCAAACTCCCATATCTCGCGAACGGATTGACCTAACCCAAAAATTCCTATAGCGTCTGGAAGTAGAGACTCGCCCGATTACAAAGGTATGTGTATTTTTTCCCTAGGCCATTCTGGTTAAGCGTTTGGAGCAGCAGAATTGCGAAAAATTTTTTGCCTTCTCAACCATTTCTTGGCGTCAAACTCCCATATCTCGCGAACGGATTGACCTAACCCAAAAATTCCAATTGCATCTGAAAGTAGAACCTCGCCCGATTACAGCGGTATGTGTATTTTTTCCCTAGGCCATTCTGGTTAAGCGTTTGGAGCAGCAGAATTGCGAAAAATTTTTTGCCTTCTCAACCATTTCTTGGCTTCAAACTCCCATATCTCGCGAACGGATTGACCTAACCCAAAAATTCCTGTAGCGTCTGGAAGTAGAGACTCGCCCGATTACAACGGTATGTGTATTTTTTCTCTAGGCCATTCTGGTTAAGCGTTTGGAGCAGCAGAAATGCGAAAAATTTTTTGCCTTCTCAACCATTTCTTGGCTTCAAACTCCCATATCTCGCGAACGGATTGACCTAACCCAAAAATTCCTATTGCATCTGAAAGTAGAAACTCGCCCGATTACAACGGTATGTGTATTTTTTCCCTAGGCCATTCTGGTTAAGCGTTTGGAGCAGCAGAATTGCGAAAAATTTTTTGCCTCCTCAACCATTTCTTGGCTTCAAACTCCCATATCTCGCGAACGGATTGACCTAACCCAAAAATTCCTATTGCATCTGAAAGTAGAAACTCGCCCGATTACAACGGTATGTGTATTTTTCCCCTAGGCCATTCTGGTTAAGCGTTTGGAGCAGCAGAATTGCGAAGAATTTGTTGCCTTCTCAACCATTTCTTGGCTTCAAACTCCCATATCTCGCGAACGGATTGACCTAACCCAAAAATTCCTATTGCATCTGAAAGTCGAAACTCGCCCGATTACAACGGTATGTGTATTTTTCCCCTAGGCCATTCTGGTTAAGCGTTTGGAGCAGCAGAATTGCGAAAAATTTTTGGCCTTCTCAACCATTTCTTGGCTTCAAACTCCCATATCTCGCGAACGGATTGACCTAACCCAAAAATTCCTGTAGCGTCTGGAAGTAGAGACTCGCCCGATTACAACGGTATGTGTACTTTTTCCCTAGGCCATTCTGGTTAAGAGTTTGGAGCAGCAGAAATGCGAAAAATTTTTTGCCTTCTCAACCATTTCTTGGCTTCAAACTCCCATATCTCGCGAACGGATTGACCTAACCCAAAAATTCCTGTGGCGTCTGGAAGTAGAGACTCGCCCGATTACAGCGGTATGTGTATTTTTTCCCTAGGCCATTCTGGTTAAGCGTTTGGAGCAGCAGAATTGCGAAAAATTTTTTGCCTTCTCAACCATTTCTTGGCTTCAAAGTCCCATATCTCGCGAACGGATTGACCTAACCCAAAAATTCCTATTGCATCTGAAAGTAGAAACTCGCCCGATTACAACGGTATGTGTATTTTTTCCCTAGGCCATTCTGGTTAAGCGTTTGGAGCGGCAGAGTTGCGAAAAATTTTTTGCCTTCTCAACCATTTCTTGGCTTCAAACTCCCATATCTCGCGAACGGATTGACCTAACCCAAAAATTCCTATTGCATCTGAAAGTGGAAACTCGCCCGATTACAACGGTATGTGTATTTTTCCCCTAGGCCATTCTGGTTAAGCGTTTGGAGCAGCAGAATTGCGAAAAATTTGTTGCCTTCTCAACCATTTCTTGGCTTCAAACTCCCATATCTCGCGAACGGATTGACCTAACCCAAAAATTCCTATTGCATCTGAAAGTCGAAACTCGCCCGATTACAACGGTATGTGTATTTTTCCCCTAGGCCGTTCTGGTTAAGCGTTTGGAGCAGCAGAATTGCGAAAAATTTTTTGCCTTCTCAACCATTTCTTGGCTTCAAACTCCCATATCTCGCGAACGGATTGACCTAACCCAAAAATTCCTATAGCGTCTGGAAGTAGAACCTCGCCCGATTACAGCGGTATGTGTATTTTTTCCCTAGGCCATTCTGGTTAAGCGTTTGGAGCAGCAGAATTGCGAAAAATTTTTTGCCTTCTCAACCATTTCTTGGCTTCAAACTCCCATATCTCGCGAACGGATTGACTTAACCCAAAAATTCCTGTAGCGTCTGGAAGTAGAGACTCGCCCGATTACAACGGTATGTGTATTATTTCTCTAGGCCATTCTGGTTAAGCGTTTGGAGCAGCAGAATTGCGAAAAATTTTTTGCCTTCTCAACCATTTCTTGGCTTCAAACTCCCATATCTCGCGAACGGATTGACCTAACCCAAAAATTCCTATTGCATCTGAAAGTAGAAACTCGCCCGATTACAACGGTATGTGTATTTTTCCCCTAGGCCATTCTGGTTAAGCGTTTGGAGCAGCAGAATTGCGAAAAATTTTTTGCCTTCTCAACCATTTCTTGGCTTCAAACTCCCATATCTCGCGAACGGATTGACCTAACCCAAAAATTCCTATTGCATCTGAAAGTGGAAACTCGCCCGATTACAACGGTATGTGTATTTTTCCCCTAGGCCATTCTGGTTAAGCGTTTGGAGCAGCAGAATTGCGAAAAATTTGTTGCCTTCTCAACCATTTCTTGGCTTCAAACTCCCATATCTCGCGAACGGATTGACCTAACCCAAAAATTCCTATTGCATCTGAAAGTCGAAACTCGCCCGATTACAACGGTATGTGTATTTTTCCCCTAGGCCGTTCTGGTTAAGCGTTTGGAGCAGCAGAATTGCGAAAAATTTTTTGCCTTCTCAACCATTTCTTGGCTTCAAACTCCCATATCTCGCGAACGGATTGACCTAACCCAAAAATTCCTATAGCGTCTGGAAGTAGAACCTCGCCCGATTACAGCGGTATGTGTATTTTTTCCCTAGGCCATTCTGGTTAAGCGTTTGGAGCAGCAGAATTGCGAAAAATTTTTTGCCTTCTCAACCATTTCTTGGCTTCAAACTCCCATATCTCGCGAACGGATTGACTTAACCCAAAAATTCCTGTAGCGTCTGGAAGTAGAGACTCGCCCGATTACAACGGTATGTGTATTATTTCTCTAGGCCATTCTGGTTAAGCGTTTGGAGCAGCAGAATTGCGAAAAATTTTTTGCCTTCTCAACCATTTCTTGGCTTCAAACTCCCATATCTCGCGAACGGATTGACCTAACCCAAAAATTCCTATTGCATCTGAAAGTAGAAACTCGCCCGATTACAACGGTATGTGTATTTTTCCCCTAGGCCATTCTGGTTAAGCGTTTGGAGCAGCAGAATTGCGAAAAATTTTTTGCCTTCTCAACCATTTCTTGGCTTCAAACTCCCATATCTCGCGAACGGATTGACCTAACCCAAAAATTCCTATTGCATCTGAAAGTGGAAACTCGCCCGATTACAACGGTATGTGTATTTTTCCCCTAGGCCATTCTGGTTAAGCGTTTGGAGCAGCAGAATTGCGAAAAATTTGTTGCCTTCTCAACCATTTCTTGGCTTCAAACTCCCATATCTCGCGAACGGATTGACCTAACCCAAAAATTCCTATTGCATCTGAAAGTCGAAACTCGCCCGATTACAACGGTATGTGTATTTTTCCCCTAGGCCGTTCTGGTTAAGCGTTTGGAGCAGCAGAATTGCGAAAAATTTTTTGCCTTCTCAACCATTTCTTGGCTTCAAACTCCCATATCTCGCGAACGGATTGACCTAACCCAAAAATTCCTATAGCGTCTGGAAGTAGAACCTCGCCCGATTACAGCGGTATGTGTATTTTTTCCCTAGGCCATTCTGGTTAAGCGTTTGGAGCAGCAGAATTGCGAAAAATTTTTTGCCTTCTCAACCATTTCTTGGCTTCAAACTCCCATATCTCGCGAACGGATTGACTTAACCCAAAAATTCCTGTAGCGTCTGGAAGTAGAGACTCGCCCGATTACAACGGTATGTGTATTATTTCTCTAGGCCATTCTGGTTAAGCGTTTGGAGCAGCAGAATTGCGAAAAATTTTTTGCCTTCTCAACCATTTCTTGGCTTCAAACTCCCATATCTCGCGAACGGATTGACCTAACCCAAAAATTCCTATTGCATCTGAAAGTCGAAACTCGCCCGATTACAACGGTATGTGTATTTTTCCCCTAGGCCATTCTGGTTAAGCGTTTGGAGCAGCAGAATTGCGAAAAATTTTTGGCCTTCTCAACCATTTCTTGGCTTCAAACTCCCATATCTCGCGAACGGATTGACCTAACCCAAAAATTCCTGTAGCGTCTGGAAGTAGAGACTCGCCCGATTACAACGGTATGTGTACTTTTTCCCTAGGCCATTCTGGTTAAGAGTTTGGAGCAGCAGAAATGCGAAAAATTTTTTGCCTTCTCAACCATTTCTTGGCTTCAAACTCCCATATCTCGCGAACGGATTGACCTAACCCAAAAATTCCTGTGGCGTCTGGAAGTAGAGACTCGCCCGATTACAGCGGTATGTGTATTTTTTCCCTAGGCCATTCTGGTTAAGCGTTTGGAGCAGCAGAATTGCGAAAAATTTTTTGCCTTCTCAACCATTTCTTGGCTTCAAAGTCCCATATCTCGCGAACGGATTGACCTAACCCAAAAATTCCTGTAGCGTCTGGAAGTAGAGACTCGCCCGATTACAACGGTATGTGTATTTTTTCCCTAGCCCATTCTGGTTAAGCGATTGGAGCAGCAGTAGTGCGAAAAATTTGTTGTCCTGTCAACCATTTCTTGGCTTCAAACTCCCATATCTCGCGAACGGATTGACCTAACCCAAAAATTCCTATAGCGTCTGGAAGTAGAACCTCGCCCGATTACAGCGGTATGTGTATTTTTTCCCTAGGCCATTCTGGTTAAGCGTTTGGAGCAGCAGAATTGCGAAAAATTTTTTGCCTTCTCAACCATTTCTTGGCTTCAAACTCCCATATCTCGCGAACGGATTGACTTAACCCAAAAATTCCTGTAGCGTCTGGAAGTAGAGACTCGCCCGATTACAACGGTATGTGTATTATTTCTCTAGGCCATTCTGGTTAAGCGTTTGGAGCAGCAGAATTGCGAAAAATTTTTTGCCTTCTCAACCATTTCTTGGCTTCAAACTCCCATATCTCGCGAACGGATTGACCTAACCCAAAAATTCCTATTGCATCTGAAAGTAGAAACTCGCCCGATTACAACGGTATGTGTATTTTTCCCCTAGGCCATTCTGGTTAAGCGTTTGGAGCAGCAGAATTGCGAAAAATTTTTTGCCTTCTCAACCATTTCTTGGCTTCAAACTCCCATATCTCGCGAACGGATTGACCTAACCCAAAAATTCCTATTGCATCTGAAAGTGGAAACTCGCCCGATTACAACGGTATGTGTATTTTTCCCCTAGGCCATTCTGGTTAAGCGTTTGGAGCAGCAGAATTGCGAAAAATTTGTTGCCTTCTCAACCATTTCTTGGCTTCAAACTCCCATATCTCGCGAACGGATTGACCTAACCCAAAAATTCCTATTGCATCTGAAAGTCGAAACTCGCCCGATTACAACGGTATGTGTATTTTTCCCCTAGGCCGTTCTGGTTAAGCGTTTGGAGCAGCAGAATTGCGAAAAATTTTTTGCCTTCTCAACCATTTCTTGGCTTCAAACTCCCATATCTCGCGAACGGATTGACCTAACCCAAAAATTCCTATAGCGTCTGGAAGTAGAACCTCGCCCGATTACAGCGGTATGTGTATTTTTTCCCTAGGCCATTCTGGTTAAGCGTTTGGAGCAGCAGAATTGCGAAAAATTTTTTGCCTTCTCAACCATTTCTTGGCTTCAAACTCCCATATCTCGCGAACGGATTGACTTAACCCAAAAATTCCTGTAGCGTCTGGAAGTAGAGACTCGCCCGATTACAACGGTATGTGTATTATTTCTCTAGGCCATTCTGGTTAAGCGTTTGGAGCAGCAGAATTGCGAAAAATTTTTTGCCTTCTCAACCATTTCTTGGCTTCAAACTCCCATATCTCGCGAACGGATTGACCTAACCCAAAAATTGCTATTGCATCTGAAAGTCGAAACTCGCCCGATTACAACGGTATGTGTATTTTTCCCCTAGGCCATTCTGGTTAAGCGTTTGGAGCAGCAGAATTGCGAAAAATTTTTGGCCTTCTCAACCATTTCTTGGCTTCAAACTCCCATATCTCGCGAACGGATTGACCTAACCCAAAAATTCCTGTAGCGTCTGGAAGTAGAGACTCGCCCGATTACAACGGTATGTGTACTTTTTCCCTAGGCCATTCTGGTTAAGAGTTTGGAGCAGCAGAAATGCGAAAAATTTTTTGCCTTCTCAACCATTTCTTGGCTTCAAACTCCCATATCTCGCGAACGGATTGACCTAACCCAAAAATTCCTGTGGCGTCTGGAAGTAGAGACTCGCCCGATTACAGCGGTATGTGTATTTTTTCCCTAGGCCATTCTGGTTAAGCGTTTGGAGCAGCAGAATTGCGAAAAATTTTTTGCCTTCTCAACCATTTCTTGGCTTCAAAGTCCCATATCTCGCGAACGGATTGACCTAACCCAAAAATTCCTATTGCATCTGAAAGTAGAAACTCGCCCGATTACAACGGTATGTGTATTTTTTCCCTAGGCCATTCTGGTTAAGCGTTTGGAGCGGCAGAGTTGCGAAAAATTTTTTGCCTTCTCAACCATTTCTTGGCTTCAAAGTCCCATATCTCGCGAACGGATTGACCTAACCCAAAAATTCCTATTGCATCTGAAAGTAGAAACTCGCCCGATTACAACGGTATGTGTATTTTTTCCCTAGGCCATTCTGGTTAAGCGTTTGGAGCAGCAGAATTGCGAAAAATTTGTTGCCTTCTCAACCATTTCTTGGCTTCAAACTCCCATATCTCGCGAACGGATTGACCTAACCCAAAAATTCCTATTGCATCTGAAAGTCGAAACTCGCCCGATTACAACGGTATGTGTATTTTTCCCCTATGCCATTCTTGTTAAGCGTTTGGAGCAGCAGAATTGCGAAAAATTTTTTGCCTTCTCAACCATTTCTTGGCTTCAAACTCCCATATCTCGCGAACGGATTGACCTAACCCAAAAATTCCTATAGCGTCTGGAAGTAGAGACTCGCCCGATTACAAAGGTATGTGTATTTTTTCCCTAGGCCATTCTGGTTAAGCGTTTGGAGCAGCAGAATTGCGAAAAATTTTTTGCCTTCTCAACCATTTCTTGGCGTCAAACTCCCATATCTCGCGAACGGATTGACCTAACCCAAAAATTCCAATTGCATCTGAAAGTAGAACCTCGCCCGATTACAGCGGTATGTGTATTTTTTCCCTAGGCCATTCTGGTTAAGCGTTTGGAGCAGCAGAATTGCGAAAAATTTTTTGCCTTCTCAACCATTTCTTGGCTTCAAACTCCCATATCTCGCGAACGGATTGACCTAACCCAAAAATTCCTATTGCATCTGAAAGTAGAAACTCGCCCGATTACAACGGTATGTGTATTTTTTCCCTAGGCCATTCTGGTTAAGCGTTTGGAGCGGCAGAGTTGCGAAAAATTTTTTGCCTTCTCAACCATTTCTTGGCTTCAAACTCCCATATCTCGCGAACGGATTGACCTAACCCAAAAATTCCTATTGCATCTGAAAGTGGAAACTCGCCCGATTACAACGGTATGTGTATTTTTCCCCTAGGCCATTCTGGTTAAGCGTTTGGAGCAGCAGAATTGCGAAAAATTTGTTGCCTTCTCAACCATTTCTTGGCTTCAAACTCCCATATCTCGCGAACGGATTGACCTAACCCAAAAATTCCTATTGCATCTGAAAGTCGAAACTCGCCCGATTACAACGGTATGTGTATTTTTCCCCTAGGCCGTTCTGGTTAAGCGTTTGGAGCAGCAGAATTGCGAAAAATTTTTTGCCTTCTCAACCATTTCTTGGCTTCAAACTCCCATATCTCGCGAACGGATTGACCTAACCCAAAAATTCCTATAGCGTCTGGAAGTAGAACCTCGCCCGATTACAGCGGTATGTGTATTTTTTCCCTAGGCCATTCTGGTTAAGCGTTTGGAGCAGCAGAATTGCGAAAAATTTTTTGCCTTCTCAACCATTTCTTGGCTTCAAACTCCCATATCTCGCGAACGGATTGACTTAACCCAAAAATTCCTGTAGCGTCTGGAAGTAGAGACTCGCCCGATTACAACGGTATGTGTATTATTTCTCTAGGCCATTCTGGTTAAGCGTTTGGAGCAGCAGAATTGCGAAAAATTTTTTGCCTTCTCAACCATTTCTTGGCTTCAAACTCCCATATCTCGCGAACGGATTGACCTAACCCAAAAATTCCTATTGCATCTGAAAGTAGAAACTCGCCCGATTACAACGGTATGTGTATTTTTCCCCTAGGCCATTCTGGTTAAGCGTTTGGAGCAGCAGAATTGCGAAAAATTTTTTGCCTTCTCAACCATTTCTTGGCTTCAAACTCCCATATCTCGCGAACGGATTGACCTAACCCAAAAATTCCTATTGCATCTGAAAGTGGAAACTCGCCCGATTACAACGGTATGTGTATTTTTCCCCTAGGCCATTCTGGTTAAGCGTTTGGAGCAGCAGAATTGCGAAAAATTTGTTGCCTTCTCAACCATTTCTTGGCTTCAAACTCCCATATCTCGCGAACGGATTGACCTAACCCAAAAATTCCTATTGCATCTGAAAGTCGAAACTCGCCCGATTACAACGGTATGTGTATTTTTCCCCTAGGCCGTTCTGGTTAAGCGTTTGGAGCAGCAGAATTGCGAAAAATTTTTTGCCTTCTCAACCATTTCTTGGCTTCAAACTCCCATATCTCGCGAACGGATTGACCTAACCCAAAAATTCCTATAGCGTCTGGAAGTAGAACCTCGCCCGATTACAGCGGTATGTGTATTTTTTCCCTAGGCCATTCTGGTTAAGCGTTTGGAGCAGCAGAATTGCGAAAAATTTTTTGCCTTCTCAACCATTTCTTGGCTTCAAACTCCCATATCTCGCGAACGGATTGACTTAACCCAAAAATTCCTGTAGCGTCTGGAAGTAGAGACTCGCCCGATTACAACGGTATGTGTATTATTTCTCTAGGCCATTCTGGTTAAGCGTTTGGAGCAGCAGAATTGCGAAAAATTTTTTGCCTTCTCAACCATTTCTTGGCTTCAAACTCCCATATCTCGCGAACGGATTGACCTAACCCAAAAATTCCTATTGCATCTGAAAGTAGAAACTCGCCCGATTACAACGGTATGTGTATTTTTCCCCTAGGCCATTCTGGTTAAGCGTTTGGAGCAGCAGAATTGCGAAAAATTTTTTGCCTTCTCAACCATTTCTTGGCTTCAAACTCCCATATCTCGCGAACGGATTGACCTAACCCAAAAATTCCTATTGCATCTGAAAGTGGAAACTCGCCCGATTACAACGGTATGTGTATTTTTCCCCTAGGCCATTCTGGTTAAGCGTTTGGAGCAGCAGAATTGCGAAAAATTTGTTGCCTTCTCAACCATTTCTTGGCTTCAAACTCCCATATCTCGCGAACGGATTGACCTAACCCAAAAATTCCTATTGCATCTGAAAGTCGAAACTCGCCCGATTACAACGGTATGTGTATTTTTCCCCTAGGCCGTTCTGGTTAAGCGTTTGGAGCAGCAGAATTGCGAAAAATTTTTTGCCTTCTCAACCATTTCTTGGCTTCAAACTCCCATATCTCGCGAACGGATTGACCTAACCCAAAAATTCCTATAGCGTCTGGAAGTAGAACCTCGCCCGATTACAGCGGTATGTGTATTTTTTCCCTAGGCCATTCTGGTTAAGCGTTTGGAGCAGCAGAATTGCGAAAAATTTTTTGCCTTCTCAACCATTTCTTGGCTTCAAACTCCCATATCTCGCGAACGGATTGACTTAACCCAAAAATTCCTGTAGCGTCTGGAAGTAGAGACTCGCCCGATTACAACGGTATGTGTATTATTTCTCTAGGCCATTCTGGTTAAGCGTTTGGAGCAGCAGAATTGCGAAAAATTTTTTGCCTTCTCAACCATTTCTTGGCTTCAAACTCCCATATCTCGCGAACGGATTGACCTAACCCAAAAATTCCTATTGCATCTGAAAGTCGAAACTCGCCCGATTACAACGGTATGTGTATTTTTCCCCTAGGCCATTCTGGTTAAGCGTTTGGAGCAGCAGAATTGCGAAAAATTTTTGGCCTTCTCAACCATTTCTTGGCTTCAAACTCCCATATCTCGCGAACGGATTGACCTAACCCAAAAATTCCTGTAGCGTCTGGAAGTAGAGACTCGCCCGATTACAACGGTATGTGTACTTTTTCCCTAGGCCATTCTGGTTAAGAGTTTGGAGCAGCAGAAATGCGAAAAATTTTTTGCCTTCTCAACCATTTCTTGGCTTCAAACTCCCATATCTCGCGAACGGATTGACCTAACCCAAAAATTCCTGTGGCGTCTGGAAGTAGAGACTCGCCCGATTACAGCGGTATGTGTATTTTTTCCCTAGGCCATTCTGGTTAAGCGTTTGGAGCAGCAGAATTGCGAAAAATTTTTTGCCTTCTCAACCATTTCTTGGCTTCAAAGTCCCATATCTCGCGAACGGATTGACCTAACCCAAAAATTCCTATTGCATCTGAAAGTAGAAACTCGCCCGATTACAACGGTATGTGTATTTTTTCCCTAGGCCATTCTGGTTAAGCGTTTGGAGCGGCAGAGTTGCGAAAAATTTTTTGCCTTCTCAACCATTTCTTGGCTTCAAAGTCCCATATCTCGCGAACGGATTGACCTAACCCAAAAATTCCTATTGCATCTGAAAGTAGAAACTCGCCCGATTACAACGGTATGTGTATTTTTTCCCTAGGCCATTCTGGTTAAGCGTTTGGAGCAGCAGAATTGCGAAAAATTTGTTGCCTTCTCAACCATTTCTTGGCTTCAAACTCCCATATCTCGCGAACGGATTGACCTAACCCAAAAATTCCTATTGCATCTGAAAGTCGAAACTCGCCCGATTACAACGGTATGTGTATTTTTCCCCTATGCCATTCTTGTTAAGCGTTTGGAGCAGCAGAATTGCGAAAAATTTTTTGCCTTCTCAACCATTTCTTGGCTTCAAACTCCCATATCTCGCGAACGGATTGACCTAACCCAAAAATTCCTATAGCGTCTGGAAGTAGAGACTCGCCCGATTACAAAGGTATGTGTATTTTTTCCCTAGGCCATTCTGGTTAAGCGTTTGGAGCAGCAGAATTGCGAAAAATTTTTTGCCTTCTCAACCATTTCTTGGCGTCAAACTCCCATATCTCGCGAACGGATTGACCTAACCCAAAAATTCCAATTGCATCTGAAAGTAGAACCTCGCCCGATTACAGCGGTATGTGTATTTTTTCCCTAGGCCATTCTGGTTAAGCGTTTGGAGCAGCAGAATTGCGAAAAATTTTTTGCCTTCTCAACCATTTCTTGGCTTCAAACTCCCATATCTCGCGAACGGATTGACCTAACCCAAAAATTCCTGTAGCGTCTGGAAGTAGAGACTCGCCCGATTACAACGGTATGTGTATTTTTTCTCTAGGCCATTCTGGTTAAGCGTTTGGAGCAGCAGAAATGCGAAAAATTTTTTGCCTTCTCAACCATTTCTTGGCTTCAAACTCCCATATCTCGCGAACGGATTGACCTAACCCAAAAATTCCTATTGCATCTGAAAGTAGAAACTCGCCCGATTACAACGGTATGTGTATTTTTTCCCTAGGCCATTCTGGTTAAGCGTTTGGAGCAGCAGAATTGCGAAAAATTTTTTGCCTCCTCAACCATTTCTTGGCTTCAAACTCCCATATCTCGCGAACGGATTGACCTAACCCAAAAATTCCTGTAGCGTCTGGAAGTAGAGACTCGCCCGATTACAACGGTATGTGTATTTTTTCCCTAGGCCATTCTGGTTAAGCGTTTGGAGCAGCAGAATTGCGAAAAATTTTTTGCCTTCTCAACCATTTCTTGGCTTCAAACTCCCATATCTCGCGAACGGATTGACCTAACCCAAAAATTCCAATTGCATCTGAAAGTAGAACCTCGCCCGATTACAGCGGTATGTGTATTTTTTCCCTAGGCCATTCTGGTTAAGCGTTTGGAGCAGCAGAATTGCGAAAAATTTTTTGCCTTCTCAACCATTTCTTGGCTTCAAACTCCCATATCTCGCGAACGGATTGACCTAACCCAAAAATTCCTGTAGCGTCTGGAAGTAGAGACTCGCCCGATTACAACGGTATGTGTATTTTTTCTTTACGCCATTCTGGTTAAGCGTTTGGAGCAGCAGAATTGCGAAAAATTTTTTGCCTTCTCAACCATTTCTTGGCTTCAAACTCCCATATCTCGCGAACGGATTGACCTAACCCAAAAATTCCTATTGCATCTGAAAGTAGAAACTCGCCCGATTACAACGGTATGTGTATTTTTTCCCTAGGCCATTCTGGTTAAGCGTTTGGAGCAGCAGAATTGCGAAAAATTTTTTGCCTCCTCAACCATTTCTTGGCTTCAAACTCCCATATCTCGCGAACGGATTGACCTAACCCAAAAATTCCTATTGCATCTGAAAGTAGAAACTCGCCCGATTACAACGGTATGTGTATTTTTCCCCTAGGCCATTCTGGTTAAGCGTTTGGAGCAGCAGAATTGCGAAGAATTTGTTGCCTTCTCAACCATTTCTTGGCTTCAAACTCCCATATCTCGCGAACGGATTGACCTAACCCAAAAATTCCTATTGCATCTGAAAGTCGAAACTCGCCCGATTACAACGGTATGTGTATTTTTCCCCTAGGCCATTCTGGTTAAGCGTTTGGAGCAGCGGAATTGCGAAAAATTTTTGGCCTTCTCAACCATTTCTTGGCTTCAAACTCCCATATCTCGCGAACGGATTGACCTAACCCAAAAATTCCTGTAGCGTCTGGAAGTAGAGACTCGCCCGATTACAACGGTATGTGTATTTTTTCCCTAGGCCATTCTGGTTAAGCGTTTGGAGCAGCAGAATTGCGAAAAATTTGTTGCCTTCTCAACCATTTCTTGGCTTCAAACTCCCATATCTCGCGAACGGATTGACCTAACCCAAAAATTCCTATTGCATCTGAAAGTCGAAACTAGCCCGATTACAACGGTATGTGTATTTTTCCCCTAGGCCATTCTGGTTAAGCGTTTGGAGCAGCAGAATTGCGAAAAATTTTTTGCCTTCTCAACCATTTCTTGGCTTCAAACTCCCATATCTCGCGAACGGATTGACCTAACCCAAAAATTCCTGTAGCGTCTGGAAGTAGAGACGCGCCCGATTACAACGGTATGTGTATTTTTTCCCTAGGCCATTCTGGTTAAGCGTTTGGAGCAGCAGAATTGCGAAAAATTTTTTGCCTTCTCAAGCATTTCTTGGCTTCAAACTCCCATATCTCGCGAACGGATTGACCTAACCCAAAAATTCCAATTGCATCTGAAAGCAGAACCTCGCCCGATTACAGCGGTATGTGTATTTTTTCCCTAGGCCATTCTGGTTAAGCGTTTGGAGCAGCAGAATTGCGAAAAATTTTTTGCCTTCTCAACCATTTCTTGGCTTCAAACTCCCATATCTCGCGAACGGATTGACCTAACCCAAAAATTCCTGTAGCGTCTGGAAGTAGAGACTCGCCCGATTACAACGGTATGTGTATTTTTTCCCTAGGCCATTCTGGTTAAGCGTTTGGAGCAGCAGAATTGCGAAAAATTTTTTGCCTTCTCAACCATTTCTTGGCTTCAAACTCCCATATCTCATGAACGGATTGACCTAACCCAAAAATTCCTATTGCATCTGAAAGTAGAAACTCGCCCGATTACAACGGTATGTGTATTTTTTCCCTAGGCCATTCTGGTTAAGCGTTTGGAGCAGCAGAAGTGCGAAAGATTTGTTGTCTTCTCAACCATTTCTTAGCTTCAAACTCCCATATCTCGCGAACGGATTGACCTAACCCAAAAATTCCAGTTGCATCTGAAAGTAGAAACTCGCCCGATTACAACGGTATCTGTATTTTTTCCCTAGGCCATTCTGTTTAAGCGTTTGGAGCAGCAGAATTGCGAAAATTTTTTTGCCTTCTCAATCATTTCTTGGCTTCAAACTCCCACATCTCGCGAATGGGTTGACCTAACCCAAAAATTCCTATTGCATCTGAAAGTAGATACTCGCCCGATTACAACGGTATCTGTATTGTTTCCGTAGACCATTCTGGTTAAGCGTTTGGATCAGCAGAAACGCGAAAAATTTTTTGCCTTCTCAACCATTTCTTGGCTTCAAACTCCCATATCTCGCGAACGGATTGACCTAACCCAAAAATTCCTGTAGCGTCTGGAAGTAGAGACTCGACCGATTACAACGGTATGTGTATTTTTTCCCTAGCCCATTCTGGTTAAGCGATTGGAGCAGCAGTAGTGCGAAAAATTTGTTGTCCTGTCAACCATTTCTTAGCTTCAAAGTCCCATATCTCGCGAACGGATTGACCTAACCCAAAAATTCCTATTGCATCTGAAAGTAGAAACTCGCCCGATTACAACGGTATGTGTATTTTTCCCCTAGGCCATTCTGGTTAAGCGTTTGGAGCAGCAGAATTGCGAAAAATTTTTTGCCTTCTCAACCATTTCTTGGCTTCAAACTCCCATATCTCGCGAACGGATTGACCTAACCCAAAAATTCCTATTGCATCTGAAAGTAGAAACTCGCCCGATTACAACGGTATGTGTATTTTTCCCCTAGGCCATTCTGGTTAAGCGTTTGGAGCAGCAGAATTGCGAAAAATTTTTTGCCTTCTCAACCATTTCTTGGCTTCAAACTCCCATATCTCGCGAACGGATTGACCTAACCCAAAAATTCCTATTGCATCTGAAAGTCGAAACTCGCCCGATTACAACGGTATGTGTATTTTTCCCCTAGGCCATTCTGGTTAAGCGTTTGGAGCAGCAGAATTGCGAAAAATTTTTGGCCTTCTCAACCATTTCTTGGCTTCAAACTCCCATATCTCGCGAACGGATTGACCTAACCCAAAAATTCCTGTAGCGTCTGGAAGTAGAGACTCGCCCGATTACAACGGTATGTGTATTTTTTCTTTACGCCATTCTGGTTAAGCGTTTGGAGCAGCAGAATTGCGAAAAATTTTTTGCCTTCTCAACCATTTCTTGGCTTCAAACTCCCATATCTCGCGAACGGATTGACCTAACCCAAAAATTCCTATTGCATCTGAAAGTAGAAACTCGCCCGATTACAACGGTATGTGTATTTTTTCCCTAGGCCATTCTGGTTAAGCGTTTGGAGCAGCAGAATTGCGAAAAATTTTTTGCCTCCTCAACCATTTCTTGGCTTCAAACTCCCATATCTCGCGAACGGATTGACCTAACCCAAAAATTCCTATTGCATCTGAAAGTAGAAACTCGCCCGATTACAACGGTATGTGTATTTTTCCCCTAGGCCATTCTGGTTAAGCGTTTGGAGCAGCAGAATTGCGAAGAATTTGTTGCCTTCTCAACCGTTTCTTGGCTTCAAACTCCCATATCTCGCGAACGGATTGACCTAACCCAAAAATTCCTATTGCATCTGAAAGTCGAAACTCGCCCGATTACAACGGTATGTGTATTTTTCCCCTAGGCCATTCTGGTTAAGCGTTTGGAGCAGCAGAATTGCGAAAAATTTTTGGCCTTCTCAACCATTTCTTGGCTTCAAACTCCCATATCTCGCGAACGGATTGACCTAACCCAAAAATTCCTGTAGCGTCTGGAAGTAGAGACTCGCCCGATTACAACGGTATGTGTATTTTTTCCCTAGGCCATTCTGGTTAAGCGTTTGGAGCAGCAGAATTGCGAAAAATTTGTTGCCTTCTCAACCATTTCTTGGCTTCAAACTCCCATATCTCGCGAACGGATTGACCTAACCCAAAAATTCCTATTGCATCTGAAAGTCGAAACTAGCCCGATTACAACGGTATGTGTATTTTTCCCCTAGGCCATTCTGGTTAAGCGTTTGGAGCAGCAGAATTGCGAAAAATTTTTTGCCTTCTCAACCATTTCTTGGCTTCAAACTCCCATATCTCGCGAACGGATTGACCTAACCCAAAAATTCCTGTAGCGTCTGGAAGTAGAGACGCGCCCGATTACAACGGTATGTGTATTTTTTCCCTAGGCCATTCTGGTTAAGCGTTTGGAGCAGCAGAATTGCGAAAAATTTTTTGCCTTCTCAAGCATTTCTTGGCTTCAAACTCCCATATCTCGCGAACGGATTGACCTAACCCAAAAATTCCAATTGCATCTGAAAGCAGAACCTCGCCCGATTACAGCGGTATGTGTATTTTTTCCCTAGGCCATTCTGGTTAAGCGTTTGGAGCAGCAGAATTGCGAAAAATTTTTTGCCTTCTCAACCATTTCTTAGCTTCAAACTCCCATATCTCGCGAACGGATTGACCTAACCCAAAAATTCCAGTTGCATCTGAAAGTAGAAACTCGCCCGATTACAACGGTATCTGTATTTTTTCCCTAGGCCATTCTGTTTAAGCGTTTGGAGCAGCAGAATTGCGAAAATTTTTTTGCCTTCTCAATCATTTCTTGGCTTCAAACTCCCACATCTCGCGAACGGGTTGACCTAACCCTAAAATTCCTATTGCATCTGAAAGTAGATACTCGCCCGATTACAACGGTATCTGTATTGTTTCCGTAGACCATTCTGGTTAAGCGTTTGGATCAGCAGAAACGCGAAAAATTTTTTGCCTTCTCAACCATTTCTTGGCTTCAAACTCCCATATCTCGCGAACGGATTGACCTAACCCAAAAATTCCTGTAGCGTCTGGAAGTAGAGACTCGCCCGATTACAACGGTATGTGTATTTTTTCCCTAGCCCATTCTGGTTAAGCGATTGGAGCAGCAGTAGTGCGAAAAATTTGTTGTCCTGTCAACCATTTCTTAGCTTCAAAGTCCCATATCTCGCGAACGGATTGACCTAACCCAAAAATTCCTATTGCATCTGAAAGTAGAAACTCGCCCGATTACAACGGTATGTGTATTTTTTCCCTAGGCCATTCTGGTTAAGCGTTTGGAGCAGCAGAATTGCGAAAAATTTTTTGCCTTCTCAACCATTTCTTGGCTTCAAACTCCCATATCTTGCGAAAGGATTGACCTAACCCAAAAATTCCTATTGCATCTGAAAGTAGAAACTCGCCCGATTACAACGGTATGTGTATTTTTCCCCTAGGCCATTCTGGTTAAGCGTTTGGAGCAGCAGAATTGCGAAAAATTTGTTGCCTTCTCAACCATTTCTTCGCTTCAAACTCCCATATCTCGCGAACGGATTGACCTAACCCAAAAATTCCTATTGCATCTGAAAGTCGAAACTCGCCCGATTACAACGGTTTGTGTATTTTTCCCCTAGGCCATTCTGGTTAAGCGTTTGGAGCAGCAGAATTGCGAAAAATTTTTTGCCTTCTCAACCATTTCTTGGCTTCAAACTCCCATATCTCGCGAACGGATTGACCTAACCCAAAAATTCCTGTAGCGTCTGGAAGTAGAGACTCGCCCGATTACAACGGTATGTGTATTTTTTCCCTAGGCCATTCTGGTTAAGCGTTTGGAGCAGCAGAATTGCGAAAAATTTTTTGCCTTCTCAACCATTTCTTGGCTTCAAACTCCCATATCTCGCGAACGGATTGACCTAACCCAAAAATTCCAATTGCATCTGAAAGTAGAACCTCGCCCGATTACAGCGGTACGTGTATTTTTTCCCTAGGCCATTCTGGTTAAGCGTTTGGAGCAGCAGAATTGCGAAAAATTTTTTGCCTTCTCAACCATTTCTTGGCTTCAAACTCCCATATCTCGCGAAAGGATTGACCTAACCCAAAAATTCCTGTAGCGTCTGGAAGTAGAGACTCGCCCGATTACAACGGTATGTGTATTTTTTCTCTAGGACATTCTGGTTAAGCGTTTGGAGCAGCAGAATTGCGAAAAATTTTTTGCCTTCTCAACCATTTCTTGGCTTCAAACTCCCATATCTCGCGAACGGATTGACCTAACCCAAAAATTCCTATTGCATCTGAAAGTAGAAACTCGCCCGATTACAACGGTATGTGTATTGTTTCCCTAGACCATTCTGGTTAAGCGTTTGGATCAGCAGAAGTACGAAAAATTTTTTGCCTTCTCAACCATTTCTTGGCTTCAAACACCCATATCTCGCGAACGGATTGCTCTAACCCAAAAATTCCTGTAGCGTCTGGAAGTAGAGACTCGCCCGATTACAACGGTATGTGTATTTTTTCCCTAGGCCATTCTGGTTAAGCGTTTGGAGCAGCAGAATTGCGAAAAATTTTTTGCCTTCTCAACCATTTCTTGGCTTCAAACTCCCATATCTCGCGAACGGATTGACCTAACCCAAAAATTCCTATTGCATCTGAAAGTAGAAACTCGCCCGATTACAACGGTATGTGTATTTTTCCCCTAGGCCATTCTGGTTAAGCGTTTGGAGCAGCAGAATTGCGAAAAATTTGTTGCCTTCTCAACCATTTCTTGGCTTCAAACTCCCATATCTCGCGAACGGATTGACCTAACCCAAAAATTCCTGTATCGTCTGGAAGTAGAGACTCGCCCGATTACAACGGTATGTGTATTTTTTCCCTAGGCCATTCTGATTAAGCGTTTGGAGCAGCAGAATTGCGAAAAATTTTTTGCCTTCTCAACCATTTCTTGGCTTCAAACTCCCATATCTCGCGAACGGATTGACCTAACCCAAAAATTCCAATTGCATCTGAAAGTAGAACCTCGCCCGATTACAGCGGTATGTGTATTTTTTCCCTAGGCCATTCTGGTTAAGCGTTTGGAGCAGCAGAATTGCGAAAAATTTTTTGCCTTCTCAACCATTTCTTGGCTTCAAACTCCCATATCTCGCGAACGGATTGACCTAACCCAAAAATTCCTATTGCATCTGAAAGTAGAAACTCGCCCGATTACAACGGTATGTGTATTTTTTCCCTAGGCCATTCTGGTTAAGCGTTTGGAGCAGCAGAAGTGCGAAAGATTTGTTGTCTTCTCAACCATTTCTTAGCTTCAAACTCCCATATCTCGCGAATGGATTGACCTAACACAAAAATTCCTGTTGCATCTGAAAGTAGAAACTCGCCCGATTACAACGGTATCTGTATTTTTTCCCTAGGCCATTCTGTTTAAGCGTTTGGAGCAGCAGAATTGCGAAAAATTTTTTGCCTTCTCAATCATTTCTTGGCTTCAAACTCCCATATCTCGCGAACGGGTTGACCTAACCCAAAAATTCCTATTGCATCTGAAAGTAGATACTCGCCCGATTACAACGGTATGTGTATTGTTTCCCTAGACCATTCTGGTTAAGCGTTTGGATCAGCAGAAATGCGAAAAATTTTTTGCCTTCTCAACCATTTCTTGGCTTCAAACTCCCATATCTTGCGAACGGGTTGACCTAACCCAAAAATTCCTATTGCATCTGAAAGTAGAAACTCGCCCGATTACAACGGTATGTGTATTGTTTCCCTAGACCATTCTGTTTAAGCGTTTGGAGCAGCAGAATTGCGAAAAATTTTTTGCCTTCTCAATCATTTCTTGGCTTCAAACTCCCATATCTCGCGAACGGGTTGACCTAACCCAAAAATTCCAATTGCATCTGAAAGTAGAACCTCGCCCGATTACAGCGGTATGTGTATTTTTTCCCTAGGCCATTCTGGTTAAGCGTTTGGAGCAGCAGAATTGCGAAAAATTTTTTGCCTTCTCAACCATTTCTTGGCTTCAAACTCCCATATCTCGCGAACGGATTGACCTAACCCAAAAATTCCTGTAGCGTCTGGAAGTAGAGACTCGCCCGATTACAACGGTATGTGTATTTTTCCCCTAGGCCATTCTGGTTAAGCGTTTGGAGCAGCAGAAGTGCGAAAGATTTGTTGTCTTCTCAACCATTTCTTAGCTTCAAACTCCCATATCTCGCGAACGGATTGACCTAACCCAAAAATTCCTGTTGCATCTGAAAGTAGAAACTCGCCCGATTACAACGGTATCTGTATTTTTTCCCTAGGCCATTCTGTTTAAGCGTTTGGAGCAGCAGAATTGCGAAAAATTTTTTGCCTTCTCAATCATTTCTTGGCTTCAAACTCCCATATCTCGCGAACGGGTTGACCTAACCCAAAAATTCCTATTGCATCTGAAAGTAGATACTCGCCCGATTACAACGGTATGTGTATTGTTTCCCTAGACCATTCTGGTTAAGCGTTTGGATCAGCAGAAATGCGAAAAATTTTTTGCCTTCTCAACCATTTCTTGGCTTCAAACTCCCATATCTCGCGAACGGATTGACCTAACCCAAAAATTCCTGTAGCGTCTGGAAGTAGAGACTCGCCCGATTACAACGGTATGTGTATTTTTTCCCTAGCCCATTCTGGTTAAGCGATTGGAGCAGCAGTAGTGCGAAAAATTTGTTGTCCTGTCAACCATTTCTTAGCTTCAAAGTCCCATATCTCGCGAACGGATTGACCTAACCCAAAAATTCCTATTGCATCTGAAAGTAGAAACTCGCCCGATTACAACGGTATGTGTATTTTTTCCCTAGGCCATTCTGGTTAAGCGTTTGGAGCAGCAGAATTGCGAAAAATTTTTTGCCTTCTCAACCATTTCTTGGCTTCAAACTCCCATATCTCGCGAACGGATTGACCTAACCCAAAAATTCCTATTGCATCTGAGAGTAGAAACTCGCCCGATTACAAAGGTATGTGTATTTTTTCCCTAGGCCATTCTGGTTAAGCGTTTGGAGCAGCAGAAGTGCGAAAGATTTGTTGTCTTCTCAACCATTTCTTAGCTTCAAACTCCCATATCTCGCGAACGGATTGACCTAACCCAAAAATTCCTGTTGCATCTGAAAGTAGAAACTCGCCCCATTACAACGGTATCTGTATTTTTTCCCTAGGCCATTCTGTTTAAGCGTTTGGAGCAGCAGAATTGCGAAAAATTTTTTGCCTTCTCAATCATTTCTTGGCTTCAAACTCCCATATCTCGCGAACGGGTTGACCTAACCCAAAAATTCCTATTGCATCTGAAAGTAGAAACTCGCCCGATTGCAACGGTATGTGTATTGTTTCCCTAGACCATTCTGGTTAAGCGTTTGGATCAGCAGAAGTGCGAAAAATTTTTTGCCTTCTCAACCATTTCTTGGCTTCAAACTCCCATATCTCGCGAACGGATTGACCTAACCCAAAAATTCCTGTATCGTCTGGAAGTAGAGACTCGCCCGATTACAACGGTATGTGTATTTTTTCCCTAGGCCATTCTGATTAAGCGTTTGGAGCAGCAGAATTGCGAAAAATTTTTTGCCTTCTCAACCATTTCTTGGCTTCAAACTCCCATATCTCGCGAACGGATTGACCTAACCCAAAAATTCCAATTGCATCTGAAAGTAGAACCTCGCCCGATTACAGCGGTATGTGTATTTTTTCCCTAGGCCATTCTGGTTAAGCGTTTGGAGCAGCAGAATTGCGAAAAATTTTTTGCCTTCTCAACCATTTCTTGGCTTCAAACTCCCATATCTCGCGAACGGATTGACCTAACCCAAAAATTCCTATTGCATTTGAAAGTAGAAACTCGCCCGATTACAACGGTATGTGTATTTTTTCCCTAGGCCATTCTGGTTAAGCGTTTGGAGCAGCAGAAGTGCGAAAGATTTGTTGTCTTCTCAACCATTTCTTAGCTTCAAACTCCCATATCTCGCGAATGGATTGACCTAACCCAAAAATTCCTGTTGCATCTGAAAGTAGAAACTCGCCCGATTACAACGGTATCTGCATTTTTTCCCTAGGCCATTCTGTTTAAGCGTTTGGAGCAGCAGAATTGCGAAAAATTTTTTGCCTTCTCAATCATTTCTTGGCTTCAAACTCACATATCTTGCGAACGGGTTGACCTAACCCAAAAATTCCTATTGCATCTGAAAGTAGAAACTCGCCCGATTACAACGGTATGTGTATTGTTTCCCTAGACCATTCTGTTTAAGCGTTTGGAGCAGCAGAATTGCGAAAAATTTTTTGCCTTCTCAATCATTTCTTGGCTTCAAACTCCCATATCTCGCGAACGGGTTGACCTAACCCAAAAATTCCAATTGCATCTGAAAGTAGAACCTCGCCCGATTACAGCGGTATGTGTATTTTTTCCCTAGGCCATTCTGGTTAAGCGTTTGGAGCAGCAGAATTGCGAAAAATTTTTTGCCTTCTCAACCATTTCTTGGCTTCAAACTCCCATATCTCGCAAACGGATTGACCTAACCCAAAAATTCCTGTAGCGTCTGGAAGTAGAGACTCGCCCGATTACAACGGTATGGGTATTTTTCCCCTAGGCCATTCTGGTTAAGCGTTTGGAGCAGCAGAAGTGCGAAAGATTTGTTGTCTTCTCAACCATTTCTTAGCTTCAAACTCCCATATCTCGCGAACGGATTGACCTAACCCAAAAATTCCTATTGCATCTGAAAGTAGAAACTCGCCCGATTACAACGGTATGTGTATTTTTCCCCTAGGCCATTCTGGTTAAGCGTTTGGAGCAGCAGAATTGCGAAAAATTTGTTGCCTTCTCAACCATTTCTTGGCTTCAAACTCCCATATCTCGCGAACGGATTGACCTAACCCGAAAATTCCTATTGCATCTGAAAGTCGAAACTCGCCCGATTACAACGGTATGTGTATTTTTCCCCTAGGCCATTCTGGTTAAGCGTTTGGAGTAGCAGAATTGCGAAAAATTTTTTGCCTTCTCAACCATTTCTTGGCTTCAAACTCCCATATCTCGCGAACGGATTGACCTAACCCAAAAATTCCTATTGCATCTGAGAGTAGAAACTCGCCCCATTACAACGGTATCTGTATTTTTTCCCTAGGCCATTCTGTTTAAGCGTTTGGAGCAGCAGAATTGCGAAAAATTTTTTGCCTTCTCAATCATTTCTTGGCTTCAAACTCCCATATCTCGCGAACGGGTTGACCTAACCCAAAAATTCCTATTGCATCTGAAAGTAGAAACTCGCCCGATTACAACGGTATGTGTATTGTTTCCCTAGACCATTCTGGTTAAGCGTTTGGATCAGCAGAAGTGCGAAAAATTTTTTGCCTTCTCAACCATTTCTTGGCTTCAAACTCCCATATCTCGCGAACGGATTGACCTAACCCAAAAATTCCTATTGCATCTGAAAGTAGAAACTCGCCCGATTACAACGGTATGTGTATTTTTCCCCTAGGCCATTCTGGTTAAGCGTTTGGAGCAGCAGAATTGCGAAAAATTTTTTGCCTTCTCAACCATTTCTTGGCTTCAAACTCCCATACTCTCGCGAACGGATTGACCTAACCCAAAAATTCCTGTAGCGTCTGGAAGTAGAGACTCGCCCGATTACAACGGTATGTGTATTTTTCCCCTAGGCAATTCTGGTTAAGCGTTTGGAGCAGCAGAATTGCGAAAAATTTTTTGCCTTCTCAACCATTTCTTGGCTTCAAACTCCCATATCTCGCGAACGGATTGACCTAACCCAAAAATTCCTATTGCATCTGAAAGTAGAAACTCGCCCGATTACAACGGTATGTGTATTTTTTCCCTAGGCCATTCTGGTTAAGCGTTTGGAGCAGCAGAATTGCGAAAAATTTTTTGCCTTCTCAACCATTTCTTGGCTTCAAACTCCCATATCTCGCGAACGGATTGACCTAACCCAAAAATTCCTGTAGCGTCTGGAAGTAGAGACTCGCCCGATTACAACGGTATGTGTATTTTTTCCCTAGGCCATTCTGGTTAAGCGTTTGGAGCAGCAGAATTGCGAAAAATTTTTTGCCTTCTCAACCATTTCTTGGCTTCAAACTCCCATATCTCGCGAACGGATTGACCTAACCCAACAATTCCTATTGCATCTGAAAGTAGAAACTCGCCCGATTACAACGGTATGTGTATTTTTTCCCTAGGCCATTCTGGTTAAGCGTTTGGAGCAGCAGAATTGCGAAAAATTTTTTGCCTTCTCAACCATTTCTTGGCTTCAAACTCCCATATCTCGCGAACGGATTGACCTAACCCAAAAAATCCTATTGCATCTGAAAGTAGAAACTCGCCCGATTACAACGGTATGTGTATTTTTCCCCTAGGCCATTCTGGTTAAGCGTTTGGAGCAGCAGAATTGCGAAAAATTTTTGGCCTTCTCAACCATTTCTTGGCTTCAAACTCCCATATCTCGCGAACGGATTGACCTAACCCAAAAATTCCTGTAGCGTCTGGTAGTAGAGACTCGCCCGATTACAACGGTATGTGTATTTTTCCCCTAGGCCATTCTGGTTAAGCGTTTGGAGCAGCAGAATTGCGAAAAATTTGTTGCCTTCTCAACCATTTCTTGGCTTCAAACTCCCATATCTCGCGAACGGATTGACCTAACCCAAAAATTCCTATTGCATCTGAAAGTCGAAACTCGCCCGATTACAACGGTATGTGTATTTTTCCCCTAGGCCATTCTGGTTAAGCGTTTGGAGCAGCAGAATTGCGAAAAATTTTTTGCCTTCTCAACCATTTCTTGGCTTCAAACTCCCATATCTCGCGAACGGATTGACCTAACCCAAAAATTCCTGTAGCGTCTGGAAGTAGAGACGCGCCCGATTACAACGGTATGTGTATTTTTTCCCTAGGCCATTCTGGTTAAGCGTTTGGAGCAGCAGAATTGCGAAAAATTTTTTGCCTTCTCAAGCATTTCTTGGCTTCAAACTCCCATATCTCGCGAACGGATTGACCTAACCCAAAAATTCCAATTGCATCTGAAAGCAGAACCTCGCCCGATTACAGCGGTATGTGTATTTTTTCCCTAGGCCATTCTGGTTAAGCGTTTGGAGCAGCAGAATTGCGAAAAATTTTTTGCCTTCTCAACCATTTCTTGACTTCAAACTCCCATATTTCGCGAACGGATTGACCTAACCCAAAAATTCCTGTAGCGCCTGGAAGTAGAGACTCGCCCGATTACAACGGTATGTGTATTTTTTCCCTAGGCCATTCTGGTTAAGCGTTTGGAGCAGCAGAATTGCGAAAAATTTTTTGCCTTCTCAACCATTTCTTGGCTTCAAACTCCCATATCTCATGAACGGATTGACCTAACCCAAAAATTCCTATTGCATCTGAAAGTAGAAACTCGCCCGATTACAACGGTATGTGTATTTTTTCCCTAGGCCATTCTGGTTAAGCGTTTGGAGCAGCAGAAGTGCGAAAGATTTGTTGTCTTCTCAACCATTTCTTAGCTTCAAACTCCCATATCTCGCGAACGGATTGACCTAACCCAAAAATTCCTGTTGCATCTGAAAGTAGAAACTCGCCCGATTACAACGGTATCTGTATTTTTTCCCTATGCCATTCTGTTTAAGCGTTTGGAGCAGCAGAATTGCGAAAATTTTTTTGCCTTCTCAATCATTTCTTGGCTTCAAACTCCCATATCTCGCGAACGGGTTGACCTAACCCAAAAATTCCTATTGCATCTGAAAGTAGATACTCGCCCGATTACAACGGTATCTGTATTGTTTCCCTAGACCATTCTGGTTAAGCGTTTGGATCAGCAGAAATGCGAAAAATTTTTTGCCTTCTCAACCATTTCTTGGCTTCAAACTCCCATATCTCGCGAACGGATTGACCTAACCCAAAAATTCCTGTAGCGTCTGGAAGTAGAGACTCGCCCGATTACAACGGTATGTGTATTTTTTCCCTAGCCCATTCTGGTTAAGCGATTGGAGCAGCAGTAGTGCGAAAAATTTGTTGTCCTGTCAACCATTTCTTAGCTTCAAAGTCCCATATCTCGCGAACGGATTGACCTAACCCAAAAATTCCTATTGCATCTGAAAGTAGATACTCGCCCGATTACAACGGTATCTGTATTGTTTCCCTAGACCATTCTGGTTAAGCGTTTGGATCAGCAGAAATGCGAAAAATTTTTTGCCTTCTCAACCATTTCTTGGCTTCAAACTCCCATATCTCGCGAACGGATTGACCTAACCCAAAAATTCCTGTAGCGTCTGGAAGTAGAGACTCGCCCGATTACAACGGTATGTGTATTTTTTCCCTAGCCCATTCTGGTTAAGCGATTGGAGCAGCAGTAGTGCGAAAAATTTGTTGTCCTGTCAACCATTTCTTAGCTTCAAAGTCCCATATCTCGCGAACGGATTGACCTAACCCAAAAATTCCTATTGCGTCTGAAAGTAGAAACTCGCCCGATTACAACGGTATGTGTATTTTTTCCCTAGGCCATTCTGGTTAAGCGTTTGGAGTAGCAGAATTGCGAAAAATTTTTTGCCTTCTCAACCATTTCTTGGCTTCAAACTCCCATATCTCGCGAACGGATTGACCTAACCCAAAAATTCCTATTGCATCTGAAAGTAGAAACTCGCCCGATTACAACGGTATGTGTATTTTTCCCCTAGGCCATTCTGGTTAAGCGTTTGGAGCAGCAGAATTGCGAAAAATTTGTTGCCTTCTCAACCATTACTTGGCTTCAAAATCCCATATCTCGCGAACGGATTGACCTAACCCAAAAATTCCTATTGCATCTGAAAGTCGAAACTCGCCCGATTACAACGGTATGTGTATTTTTCCCCTAGGCCATTCTGGTTAAGCGTTTGGAGCAGCAGAATTGCGAAAAATTTTTTGCCTTCTCAACCATTTCTTGGCTTCAAACTCCATATCTCGCGAACGGATTGACCTAACCCAAAAATTCCTGTAGCGTCTGGAAGTAGAGACTCGCCCGATTACAACGGTATGTGTATTTTTTCCCTAGGCCATTCTTGTTAAGCGTTTGGAGCAACACAATTGCGAAAAATTTTTTGCCTTCTCAACCATTTCTTGGCTTCAAACTCTCATATCTCGCGAACGGATTGACCTAACCCAAAAATTCCAATTGCATCTGAAAGTAGAACCTCGCCCGATTACAGCGGTATGTGTATTTTTTCCCTAGGCCATTCTGGTTAAGCGTTTGGAGCAGCAGAATTGCGAAAAATTTTTTGCCTTCTCAACCATTTCTTGGCTTCAAACTCCCATATCTCGCGAACGGATTGACCTAACCCAAAAATTCCTGTAGCGTCTGAAAGTAGAAACTCGCCCGTTTACAACGGTATGTGTATTGTTTCCCTAGACCATTCTGGTTAAGCGTTTGGATCAGCAGAAGTGCGAAAAATTTTTTGCCTTCTCAACCATTTCTTGGCTTCAAACTCCCATATCTCGCGAACGGATTGACCTAACCCAAAAATTCCTATTGCATCTGAAAGTAGAAACTCGCCCGATTACAACGGTATGTGTATTTTTCCCCTAGGCCATTCTGGTTAAGCGTTTGGAGCAGCAGAATTGCGAAAAATTTTTTGCCTTCTCAACCATTACTTGGCTTCAAAATCCCATATCTCGCGAACGGATTGACCTAACCCAAAAATTCCTATTGCATCTGAAAGTCGAAACTCGCCCGATTACAACGGTATGTGTATTTTTCCCCTAGGCCATTCTGGTTAAGCGTTTGGAGCAGCAGAATTGCGAAAAATTTTTTGCCTTCTCAACCATTTCTTGGCTTCAAACTCCATATCTCGCGAACGGATTGACCTAACCCAAAAATTCCTGTAGCGTCTGGAAGTAGAGACTCGCCCGATTACAACGGTATGTGTATTTTTTCCCTAGGCCATTCTTGTTAAGCGTTTGGAGCAACACAATTGCGAAAAATTTTTTGCCTTCTCAACCATTTCTTGGCTTCAAACTCCCATACTCTCGCGAACGGATTGACCTAACCCAAAAATTCCTGTAGCGTCTGGAAGTAGAGACTCGCCCGATTACAACGGTATGTGTATTTTTCCCCTAGGCAATTCTGGTTAAGCGTTTGGAGCAGCAGAATTGCGAAAAATTTTTTGCCTTCTCAACCATTTCTTGGCTTCAAACTCCCATATCTCGCGAACGGATTGACCTAACCCAAAAATTCCTATTGCATCTGAACGTAGAAACTCGCCCGATTACAACGGTATGTGTATTTTTTCCCTAGGCCATTCTGGTTAAGCGTTTGGAGCAGCAGAATTGCGAAAAATTTTTTGCCTTCTCAACCATTTCTTGGCTTCAAACTCCCATATCTCGCGAACGGATTGACCTAACCCAAAAATTCCTGTAGCGTCTGGAAGTAGAGACTCGCCCGATTACAACGGTATGTGTATTTTTTCCCTAGCCCATTCTGGTTAAGCGATTGGAGCAGCAGTAGTGCGAAAAATTTGTTGTCCTGTCAACCATTTCTTAGCTTCAAAGTCCCATATCTCGCGAACGGATTGACCTAACCCAAAAATTCCTATTGCATCTGAAAGTAGATACTCGCCCGATTACAACGGTATCTGTATTGTTTCCCTAGACCATTCTGGTTAAGCGTTTGGATCAGCAGAAATGCGAAAAATTTTTTGCCTTCTCAACCATTTCTTGGCTTCAAACTCCCATATCTCGCGAACGGATTGACCTAACCCAAAAATTCCTGTAGCGTCTGGAAGTAGAGACTCGCCCGATTACAACGGTATGTGTATTTTTTCCCTAGCCCATTCTGGTTAAGCGATTGGAGCAGCAGTAGTGCGAAAAATTTGTTGTCCTGTCAACCATTTCTTAGCTTCAAAGTCCCATATCTCGCGAACGGATTGACCTAACCCAAAAATTCCTATTGCGTCTGAAAGTAGAAACTCGCCCGATTACAACGGTATGTGTATTTTTTCCCTAGGCCATTCTGGTTAAGCGTTTGGAGTAGCAGAATTGCGAAAAATTTTTTGCCTTCTCAACCATTTCTTGGCTTCAAACTCCCATATCTCGCGAACGGATTGACCTAACCCAAAAATTCCTATTGCATCTGAAAGTAGAAACTCGCCCGATTACAACGGTATGTGTATTTTTCCCCTAGGCCATTCTGGTTAAGCGTTTGGAGCAGCAGAATTGCGAAAAATTTGTTGCCTTCTCAACCATTACTTGGCTTCAAAATCCCATATCTCGCGAACGGATTGACCTAACCCAAAAATTCCTATTGCGTCTGAAAGTAGAAACTCGCCCGTTTACAACGGTATGTGTATTGTTTCCCTAGACCATTCTGGTTAAGCGTTTGGATCAGCAGAAGTGCGAAAAATTTTTTGCCTTCTCAACCATTTCTTGGCTTCAAACTCCCATATCTCGCGAACGGATTGACCTAACCCAAAAATTCCTATTGCATCTGAAAGTAGAAACTCGCCCGATTACAACGGTATGTGTATTTTTCCCCTAGGCCATTCTGGTTAAGCGTTTGGAGCAGCAGAATTGCGAAAAATTTTTTGCCTTCTCAACCATTACTTGGCTTCAAAATCCCATATCTCGCGAACGGATTGACCTAACCCAAAAATTCCTATTGCATCTGAAAGTCGAAACTCGCCCGATTACAACGGTATGTGTATTTTTCCCCTAGGCCATTCTGGTTAAGCGTTTGGAGCAGCAGAATTGCGAAAAATTTTTTGCCTTCTCAACCATTTCTTGGCTTCAAACTCCATATCTCGCGAACGGATTGACCTAACCCAAAAATTCCTGTAGCGTCTGGAAGTAGAGACTCGCCCGATTACAACGGTATGTGTATTTTTTCCCTAGGCCATTCTTGTTAAGCGTTTGGAGCAACACAATTGCGAAAAATTTTTTGCCTTCTCAACCATTTCTTGGCTTCAAACTCCCATACTCTCGCGAACGGATTGACCTAACCCAAAAATTCCTGTAGCGTCTGGAAGTAGAGACTCGCCCGATTACAACGGTATGTGTATTTTTCCCCTAGGCAATTCTGGTTAAGCGTTTGGAGCAGCAGAATTGCGAAAAATTTTTTGCCTTCTCAACCATTTCTTGGCTTCAAACTCCCATATCTCGCGAACGGATTGACCTAACCCAAAAATTCCTATTGCATCTGAACGTAGAAACTCGCCCGATTACAACGGTATGTGTATTTTTTCCCTAGGCCATTCTGGTTAAGCGTTTGGAGCAGCAGAATTGCGAAAAATTTTTTGCCTTCTCAACCATTTCTTGGCTTCAAACTCCCATATCTCGCGAACGGATTGACCTAACCCAAAAATTCCTGTAGCGTCTGGAAGTAGAGACTCGCCCGATTACAACGGTATGTGTATTTTTTCCGTAGCCCATTCTGGTTAAGCGATTGGAGCAGCAGTAGTGCGAAAAATTTGTTGTCCTGTCAACCATTTCTTAGCTTCAAAGTCCCATATCTCGCGAACGGATTGACCTAACCCAAAAATTCCTATTGCATCTGAAAGTAGATACTCGCCCGATTACAACGGTATCTGTATTGTTTCCCTAGACCATTCTGGTTAAGCGTTTGGATCAGCAGAAATGCGAAAAATTTTTTGCCTTCTCAACCATTTCTTGGCTTCAAACTCCCATATCTCGCGAACGGATTGACCTAACCCAAAAATTCCTGTAGCGTCTGGAAGTAGAGACTCGCCCGATTACAACGGTATGTGTATTTTTTCCCTAGCCCATTCTGGTTAAGCGATTGGAGCAGCAGTAGTGCGAAAAATTTGTTGTCCTGTCAACCATTTCTTAGCTTCAAAGTCCCATATCTCGCGAACGGATTGACCTAACCCAAAAATTCCTATTGCGTCTGAAAGTAGAAACTCGCCCGATTACAACGGTATGTGTATTTTTTCCCTAGGCCATTCTGGTTAAGCGTTTGGAGTAGCAGAATTGCGAAAAATTTTTTGCCTTCTCAACCATTTCTTGGCTTCAAACTCCCATATCTCGCGAACGGATTGACCTAACCCAAAAATTCCTATTGCATCTGAAAGTAGAAACTCGCCCGATTACAACGGTATGTGTATTTTTCCCCTAGGCCATTCTGGTTAAGCGTTTGGAGCAGCAGAATTGCGAAAAATTTGTTGCCTGCCTTCTCAACCATTACTTGGCTTCAAATCCCATATCTCGCGAACGGATTGACCTAACCCAAAAATTCCTATTGCATCTGAAAGTCGAAACTCGCCCGATTACAACGGTATGTGTATTTTTCCCCTAGGCCATTCTGGTTAAGCGTTTGGAGCAGCAGAATTGCGAAAAATTTTTTGCCTTCTCAACCATTTCTTGGCTTCAAACTCCATATCTCGCGAACGGATTGACCTAACCCAAAAATTCCTGTAGCGTCTGGAAGTAGAGACTCGCCCGATTACAACGGTATGTGTATTTTTTCCCTAGGCCATTCTTGTTAAGCGTTTGGAGCAACACAATTGCGAAAAATTTTTTGCCTTCTCAACCATTTCTTGGCTTCAAACTCTCATATCTCGCGAACGGATTGACCTAACCCAAAAATTCCAATTGCATCTGAAAGTAGAACCTCGCCCGATTACAGCGGTATGTGTATTTTTTCCCTAGGCCATTCTGGTTAAGCGTTTGGAGCAGCAGAATTGCGAAAAATTTTTTGCCTTCTCAACCATTTCTTGGCTTCAAACTCCCATATCTCGCGAACGGATTGACCTAACCCAAAATTCCTGTAGCGTCTGAAAGTAGAAACTCGCCCGTTTACAACGGTATGTGTATTGTTTCCCTAGACCATTCTGGTTAAGCGTTTGGATCAGCAGAAGTGCGAAAAATTTTTTGCCTTCTCAACCATTTCTTGGCTTCAAACTCCCTATCTCGCGAACGGATTGACCTAACCCAAAAATTCCTATTGCATCTGAAAGTAGAAACTCGCCCGATTACAACGGTATGTGTATTTTTCCCCTAGGCCATTCTGGTTAAGCGTTTGGAGCAGCAGAATTGCGAAAAATTTTTTGCCTTCTCAACCATTACTTGGCTTCAAATCCCATATCTCGCGAACGGATTGACCTAACCCAAAAATTCCTATTGCATCTGAAAGTCGAAACTCGCCCGATTACAACGGTATGTGTATTTTTCCCCTAGGCCATTCTGGTTAAGCGTTTGGAGCAGCAGAATTGCGAAAAATTTTTTGCCTTCTCAACCATTTCTTGGCTTCAAACTCCATATCTCGCGAACGGATTGACCTAACCCAAAAATTCCTGTAGCGTCTGGAAGTAGAGACTCGCCCGATTACAACGGTATGTGTATTTTTTCCCTAGGCCATTCTTGTTAAGCGTTTGGAGCAACACAATTGCGAAAAATTTTTTGCCTTCTCAACCATTTCTTGGCTTCAAACTCCCATACTCTCGCGAACGGATTGACCTAACCCAAAAATTCCTGTAGCGTCTGGAAGTAGAGACTCGCCCGATTACAACGGTATGTGTATTTTTCCCCTAGGCAATTCTGGTTAAGCGTTTGGAGCAGCAGAATTGCGAAAAATTTTTTGCCTTCTCAACCATTTCTTGGCTTCAAACTCCCATATCTCGCGAACGGATTGACCTAACCCAAAAATTCCTATTGCATCTGAACGTAGAAACTCGCCCGATTACAACGGTATGTGTATTTTTTCCCTAGGCCATTCTGGTTAAGCGTTTGGAGCAGCAGAATTGCGAAAAATTTTTTGCCTTCTCAACCATTTCTTGGCTTCAAACTCCCATATCTCGCGAACGGATTGACCTAACCCAAAAATTCCTGTAGCGTCTGGAAGTAGAGACTCGCCCGATTACAACGGTATGTGTATTTTTTCCCTAGGCCATTCTGGTTAAGCGTTTGGAGCAGCAGAATTGCGAAAAATTTTTTGCCTTCTCAACCATTTCTTGGCTTCAAACTCCCATATCTCGCGAACGGATTGACCTAACCCAAACAATTCCTATTGCATCTGAAAGTAGAAACTCGCCCGATTACAACGGTATGTGTATTTTTTCCCTAGGCCATTCTGGTTAAGCGTTTGGAGCAGCAGAATTGCGAAAAATTTTTTGCCTTCTCAACCATTTCTTGGCTTCAAACTCCCATATCTCGCGAACGGATTGACCTAACCCAAAAATTCCTATTGCATCTGAAAGTAGAAACTCGCCCGATTACAACGGTATGTGTATTTTTCCCCTAGGCCATTCTGGTTAAGCGTTTGGAGCAGCAGAATTGCGAAAAATTTTTTGCCTTCTCAACCATTTCTTGGCTTCAAACTCCCATATCTCGCGAACGGATTGACCTAACCCAAAAATTCCTGTAGCGTCTGAAAGTAGAAACTCGCCCGTTTACAACGGTATGTGTATTGTTTCCCTAGACCATTCTGGTTAAGCGTTTGGATCAGCAGAAGTGCGAAAAATTTTTTGCCTTCTCAACCATTTCTTGGCTTCAAACTCCCATATCTCGCGAACGGATTGACCTAACCCAAAAATTCCTATTGCATCTGAAAGTAGAAACTCGCCCGATTACAACGGTATGTGTATTTTTCCCCTAGGCCATTCTGGTTAAGCGTTTGGAGCAGCAGAATTGCGAAAAATTTTTGCCTTCTCAACCATTACTTGGCTTCAAAATCCCATATCTCGCGAACGGATTGACCTAACCCAAAAATTCCTATTGCATCTGAAAGTCGAAACTCGCCCGATTACAACGGTATGTGTATTTTTCCCCTAGGCCATTCTGGTTAAGCGTTTGGAGCAGCAGAATTGCGAAAAATTTTTTGCCTTCTCAACCATTTCTTGGCTTCAAACTCCCATATCTCGCGAACGGATTGACCTAACCCAAAAATTCCTGTAGCGTCTGGAAGTAGAGACTCGCCCGATTACAACGGTATGTGTATTTTTTCCCTAGCCCATTCTGGTTAAGCGATTGGAGCAGCAGTAGTGCGAAAAATTTGTTGTCCTGTCAACCATTTCTTAGCTTCAAAGTCCCATATCTCGCGAACGGATTGACCTAACCCAAAAATTCCTATTGCGTCTGAAAGTAGAAACTCGCCCGATTACAACGGTATGTGTATTTTTTCCCTAGGCCATTCTGGTTAAGCGTTTGGAGTAGCAGAATTGCGAAAAATTTTTTGCCTTCTCAACCATTTCTTGGCTTCAAACTCCCATACCTCGCGAACGGATTGACCTAACCCAAAAATTCCTATTGCATCTGAAAGTAGAAACTCGCCCGATTACAACGGTATGTGTATTTTTCCCCTAGGCCATTCTGGTTAAGCGTTTGGAGCAGCAGAATTGCGAAAAATTTGTTGCCTTCTCAACCATTACTTGGCTTCAAAATCCCATATCTCGCGAACGGATTGACCTAACCCAAAAATTCCTATTGCATCTGAAAGTCGAAACTCGCCCGATTACAACGGTATGTGTATTTTTCCCCTAGGCCATTCTGGTTAAGCGTTTGGAGCAGCAGAATTGCGAAAAATTTTTTGCCTTCTCAACCATTTCTTGGCTTCAAACTCCATATCTCGCGAACGGATTGACCTAACCCAAAAATTCCTGTAGCGTCTGGAAGTAGAGACTCGCCCGATTACAACGGTATGTGTATTTTTTCCCTAGGCCATTCTTGTTAAGCGTTTGGAGCAACACAATTGCGAAAAATTTTTTGCCTTCTCAACCATTTCTTGGCTTCAAACTCTCATATCTCGCGAACGGATTGACCTAACCCAAAAATTCCAATTGCATCTGAAAGTAGAACCTCGCCCGATTACAGCGGTATGTGTATTTTTTCCCTAGGCCATTCTGGTTAAGCGTTTGGAGCAGCAGAATTGCGAAAAATTTTTTGCCTTCTCAACCATTTCTTGGCTTCAAACTCCCATATCTCGCGAACGGATTGACCTAACCCAAAAATTCCTGTAGCGTCTGAAAGTAGAAACTCGCCCGTTTACAACGGTATGTGTATTGTTTCCCTAGACCATTCTGGTTAAGCGTTTGGATCAGCAGAAGTGCGAAAAATTTTTTGCCTTCTCAACCATTTCTTGGCTTCAAACTCCCATATCTCGCGAACGGATTGACCTAACCCAAAAATTCCTATTGCATCTGAAAGTAGAAACTCGCCCGATTACAACGGTATGTGTATTTTTCCCCTAGGCCATTCTGGTTAAGCGTTTGGAGCAGCAGAATTGCGAAAAATTTTTTGCCTTCTCAACCATTACTTGGCTTCAAAATCCCATATCTCGCGAACGGATTGACCTAACCCAAAAATTCCTATTGCATCTGAAAGTCGAAACTCGCCCGATTACAACGGTATGTGTATTTTTCCCCTAGGCCATTCTGGTTAAGCGTTTGGAGCAGCAGAATTGCGAAAAATTTTTTGCCTTCTCAACCATTTCTTGGCTTCAAACTCCATATCTCGCGAACGGATTGACCTAACCCAAAAATTCCTGTAGCGTCTGGAAGTAGAGACTCGCCCGATTACAACGGTATGTGTATTTTTTCCCTAGGCCATTCTTGTTAAGCGTTTGGAGCAACACAATTGCGAAAAATTTTTTGCCTTCTCAACCATTTCTTGGCTTCAAACTCCCATACTCTCGCGAACGGATTGACCTAACCCAAAAATTCCTGTAGCGTCTGGAAGTAGAGACTCGCCCGATTACAACGGTATGTGTATTTTTCCCCTAGGCAATTCTGGTTAAGCGTTTGGAGCAGCAGAATTGCGAAAAATTTTTTGCCTTCTCAACCATTTCTTGGCTTCAAACTCCCATATCTCGCGAACGGATTGACCTAACCCAAAAATTCCTATTGCATCTGAACGTAGAAACTCGCCCGATTACAACGGTATGTGTATTTTTTCCCTAGGCCATTCTGGTTAAGCGTTTGGAGCAGCAGAATTGCGAAAAATTTTTTGCCTTCTCAACCATTTCTTGGCTTCAAACTCCCATATCTCGCGAACGGATTGACCTAACCCAAAAATTCCTGTAGCGTCTGGAAGTAGAGACTCGCCCGATTACAACGGTATGTGTATTTTTTCCCTAGGCCATTCTGGTTAAGCGTTTGGAGCAGCAGAATTGCGAAAAATTTTTTGCCTTCTCAACCATTTCTTGGCTTCAAACTCCCATATCTCGCGAACGGATTGACCTAACCCAACAATTCCTATTGCATCTGAAAGTAGAAACTCGCCCGATTACAACGGTATGTGTATTTTTTCCCTAGGCCATTCTGGTTAAGCGTTTGGAGCAGCAGAATTGCGAAAAATTTTTTGCCTTCTCAACCATTTCTTGGCTTCAAACTCCCATATCTCGCGAACGGATTGACCTAACCCAAAAATTCCTATTGCATCTGAAAGTAGAAACTCGCCCGATTACAACGGTATGTGTATTTTTCCCCTAGGCCATTCTGGTTAAGCGTTTGGAGCAGCAGAATTGCGAAAAATTTTTTGCCTTCTCAACCATTTCTTGGCTTCAAACTCCCATATCTCGCGAACGGATTGACCTAACCCAAAAATTCCTGTAGCGTCTGAAAGTAGAAACTCGCCCGTTTACAACGGTATGTGTATTGTTTCCCTAGACCATTCTGGTTAAGCGTTTGGATCAGCAGAAGTGCGAAAAATTTTTTGCCTTCTCAACCATTTCTTGGCTTCAAACTCCCATATCTCGCGAACGGATTGACCTAACCCAAAAATTCCTATTGCATCTGAAAGTAGAAACTCGCCCGATTACAACGGTATGTGTATTTTTCCCCTAGGCCATTCTGGTTAAGCGTTTGGAGCAGCAGAATTGCGAAAAATTTTTTGCCTTCTCAACCATTACTTGGCTTCAAAATCCCATATCTCGCGAACGGATTGACCTAACCCAAAAATTCCTATTGCATCTGAAAGTCGAAACTCGCCCGATTACAACGGTATGTGTATTTTTCCCCTAGGCCATTCTGGTTAAGCGTTTGGAGCAGCAGAATTGCGAAAAATTTTTTGCCTTCTCAACCATTTCTTGGCTTCAAACTCCATATCTCGCGAACGGATTGACCTAACCCAAAAATTCCTGTAGCGTCTGGAAGTAGAGACTCGCCCGATTACAACGGTATGTGTATTTTTTCCCTAGGCCATTCTTGTTAAGCGTTTGGAGCAACACAATTGCGAAAAATTTTTTGCCTTCTCAACCATTTCTTGGCTTCAAACTCCCATACTCTCGCGAACGGATTGACCTAACCCAAAAATTCCTGTAGCGTCTGGAAGTAGAGACTCGCCCGATTACAACGGTATGTGTATTTTTCCCCTAGGCAATTCTGGTTAAGCGTTTGGAGCAGCAGAATTGCGAAAAATTTTTTGCCTTCTCAACCATTTCTTGGCTTCAAACTCCCATATCTCGCGAACGGATTGACCTAACCCAAAAATTCCTATTGCATCTGAACGTAGAAACTCGCCCGATTACAACGGTATGTGTATTTTTTCCCTAGGCCATTCTGGTTAAGCGTTTGGAGCAGCAGAATTGCGAAAAATTTTTTGCCTTCTCAACCATTTCTTGGCTTCAAACTCCCATATCTCGCGAACGGATTGACCTAACCCAAAAATTCCTGTAGCGTCTGGAAGTAGAGACTCGCCCGATTACAACGGTATGTGTATTTTTTCCCTAGGCCATTCTGGTTAAGCGTTTGGAGCAGCAGAATTGCGAAAAATTTTTTGCCTTCTCAACCATTTCTTGGCTTCAAACTCCCATATCTCGCGAACGGATTGACCTAACCCAACAATTCCTATTGCATCTGAAAGTAGAAACTCGCCCGATTACAACGGTATGTGTATTTTTTCCCTAGGCCATTCTGGTTAAGCGTTTGGAGCAGCAGAATTGCGAAAAATTTTTTGCCTTCTCAACCATTTCTTGGCTTCAAACTCCCATATCTCGCGAACGGATTGACCTAACCCAAAAATTCCTATTGCATCTGAAAGTAGAAACTCGCCCGATTACAACGGTATGTGTATTTTTCCCCTAGGCCATTCTGGTTAAGCGTTTGGAGCAGCAGAATTGCGAAAAATTTTTTGCCTTCTCAACCATTTCTTGGCTTCAAACTCCCATATCTCGCGAACGGATTGACCTAACCCAAAAATTCCTATTGCATCTGAAAGTAGAAACTCGCCCGATTACAACGGTATGTGTATTTTTCCCCTAGGCCATTCTGGTTAAGCGTTTGGAGCAGCAGAATTGCGAAGAATTTGTTGCCTTCTCAACCATTTCTTGGCTTCAAACTCCCATATCTCGCGAACGGATTGACCTAACCCAAAAATTCCTGTTGCATCTGAAAGTCGAAACTCGCCCGATTACAACGGTATGTGTATTTTTCCCCTAGGCCATTCTGGTTAAGCGTTTGGAGCAGCAGAATTGCGAAAAATTTTTGGCCTTCTCAACCATTTCTTGGCTTCAAACTCCCATATCTCGCGAACGGATTGACCTAACCCAAAAATTCCTGTAGCGTCTGGTAGTAGAGACTCGCCCGATTACAACGGTATGTGTATTTTTCCCCTAGGCCATTCTGGTTAAGCGTTTGGAGCAGCAGAATTGCGAAAAATTTGTTGCCTTCTCAACCATTTCTTGGCTTCAAACTCCCATATCTCGCGAACGGATTGACCTAACCCAAAAATTCCTATTGCATCTGAAAGTCGAAACTCGCCCGATTACAACGGTATGTGTATTTTTCCCCTAGGCCATTCTGGTTAAGCGTTTGGAGCAGCAGAATTGCGAAAAATTTTTTGCCTTCTCAACCATTTCTTGGCTTCAAACTCCCATATCTCGCGAACGGATTGACCTAACCCAAAAATTCCTGTAGCGTCTGGAAGTAGAGACGCGCCCGATTACAACGGTATGTGTATTTTTTCCCTAGGCCATTCTGGTTAAGCGTTTGGAGCAGCAGAATTGCGAAAAATTTTTTGCCTTCTCAACCATTTCTTGGCTTCAAACTCCCATATCTCATGAACGGATTGACCTAACCCAAAAATTCCTATTGCATCTGAAAGTAGAAACTCGCCCGATTACAACGGTATGTGTATTTTTTCCCTAGGCCATTCTGGTTAAGCGTTTGGAGCAGCAGAAGTGCGAAAGATTTGTTGTCTTCTCAACCATTTCTTAGCTTCAAACTCCCATATCTCGCGAACGGATTGACCTAACCCAAAAATTCCTGTTGCATCTGAAAGTAGAAACTCGCCCGATTACAACGGTATCTGTATTTTTTCCCTATGCCATTCTGTTTAAGCGTTTGGAGCAGCAGAATTGCGAAAATTTTTTTGCCTTCTCAATCATTTCTTGGCTTCAAACTCCCATATCTCGCGAACGGGTTGACCTAACCCAAAAATTCCTATTGCATCTGAAAGTAGATACTCGCCCGATTACAACGGTATCTGTATTGTTTCCCTAGACCATTCTGGTTAAGCGTTTGGATCAGCAGAAATGCGAAAAATTTTTTGCCTTCTCAACCATTTCTTGGCTTCAAACTCCCATATCTCGCGAACGGATTGACCTAACCCAAAAATTCCTGTAGCGTCTGGAAGTAGAGACTCGCCCGATTACAACGGTATGTGTATTTTTTCCCTAGCCCATTCTGGTTAAGCGATTGGAGCAGCAGTAGTGCGAAAAATTTGTTGTCCTGTCAACCATTTCTTAGCTTCAAAGTCCCATATCTCGCGAACGGATTGACATAACCCAAAAATTCCTATTGCATCTGAAAGTAGATACTCGCCCGATTACAACGGTATCTGTATTGTTTCCCTAGACCATTCTGGTTAAGCGTTTGGATCAGCAGAAATGCGAAAAATTTTTTGCCTTCTCAACCATTTCTTGGCTTCAAACTCCCATATCTCGCGAACGGATTGACCTAACCCAAAAATTCCTGTAGCGTCTGGAAGTAGAGACTCGCCCGATTACAACGGTATGTGTATTTTTTCCCTAGCCCATTCTGGTTAAGCGATTGGAGCAGCAGTAGTGCGAAAAATTTGTTGTCCTGTCAACCATTTCTTAGCTTCAAAGTCCCATATCTCGCGAACGGATTGACCTAACCCAAAAATTCCTATTGCGTCTGAAAGTAGAAACTCGCCCGATTACAACGGTATGTGTATTTTTTCCCTAGGCCATTCTGGTTAAGCGTTTGGAGTAGCAGAATTGCGAAAAATTTTTTGCCTTCTCAACCATTTCTTGGCTTCAAACTCCCATATCTCGCGAACGGATTGACCTAACCCAAAAATTCCTATTGCATCTGAAAGTAGAAACTCGCCCGATTACAACGGTATGTGTATTTTTCCCCTAGGCCATTCTGGTTAAGCGTTTGGAGCAGCAGAATTGCGAAAAATTTGTTGCCTTCTCAACCATTACTTGGCTTCAAAATCCCATATCTCGCGAACGGATTGACCTAACCCAAAAATTCCTATTGCATCTGAAAGTCGAAACTCGCCCGATTACAACGGTATGTGTATTTTTCCCCTAGGCCATTCTGGTTAAGCGTTTGGAGCAGCAGAATTGCGAAAAATTTTTTGCCTTCTCAACCATTTCTTGGCTTCAAACTCCATATCTCGCGAACGGATTGACCTAACCCAAAAATTCCTGTAGCGTCTGGAAGTAGAGACTCGCCCGATTACAACGGTATGTGTATTTTTTCCCTAGGCCATTCTTGTTAAGCGTTTGGAGCAGCACAATTGCGAAAAATTTTTTGCCTTCTCAACCATTTCTTGGCTTCAAACTCTCATATCTCGCGAACGGATTGACCTAACCCAAAAATTCCAATTGCATCTGAAAGTAGAACCTCGCCCGATTACAGCGGTATGTGTATTTTTTCCCTAGGCCATTCTGGTTAAGCGTTTGGAGCAGCAGAATTGCGAAAAATTTTTTGCCTTCTCAACCATTTCTTGGCTTCAAACTCCCATATCTCGCGAACGGATTGACCTAACCCAAAAATTCCTGTAGCGTCTGAAAGTAGAAACTCGCCCGTTTACAACGGTATGTGTATTGTTTCCCTAGACCATTCTGGTTAAGCGTTTGGATCAGCAGAAGTGCGAAAAATTTTTTGCCTTCTCAACCATTTCTTGGCTTCAAACTCCCATATCTCGCGAACGGGTTGAGCTAACCCAAAAATTCCTATTGCATCTGAAAGTAGAAACTCGCCCGTTTACAACGGTATGTGTATTGTTTCCCTAGACCATTCTGGTTAAGCGTTTGGATCAGCAGAAGTGCGAAAAATTTTTTGCCTTCTCAACCATTTCTTGGCTTCAAACTCCCATATCTCGCAAACGGATTGACCTAACCCAAAAATTCCTATTGCATCTGAAAGTAGAAACTCGCCCGATTACAACGGTATGTGTATTTTTCCCCTAGGCCATTCTGGTTAAGCGTTTGGAGCAGCAGAATTGCGAAAAATTTTTTGCCTTCTCAACCATTTCTTGGCTTCAAACTCCCATATCTCGCGAACGGATTGACCTAACCCAAAAATTCCTGTAGCGTCTGGAAGTAGAGACTCGCCCGATTACAACGGTATGTGTATTTTTTCCCTAGGCCATTCTGGTTAAGCGTTTGGAGCAGCAGAATTGCGAAAAATTTTTTGCCTTCTCAACCATTTCTTGGCTTCAAACTCCCATATCTCGCGAACGGATTGACCTAACCCAAAAATTCCTATTGCATCTGAAAGTAGAAACTCGCCCGATTACAACGGTATGTGTATTTTTTCCCTAGGCCATTCTGGTTAAGCGTTTGGAGCAGCAGAATTGCGAAAAATTTTTTGCCTTCTCAACCATTTCTTGGCTTCAAACTCCCATATCTCGCGAACGGATTGACCTAACCCAAAAATTCCTGTAGCGTCTGGAAGTAGAGACTCGCCCGATTACAACGGTATGTGTATTTTTTCCCTAGGCCATTCTGGTTAAGCGTTTGGAGCAGCAGAATTGCGAAAAATTTTTTGCCCTCTCAACCATTTCTTGGCTTCAAACTCCCATATCTCGCGAACGGATTGACCTAACCCAAAAATTCCTATTGTATCTGAAAGTAGAAACTCGCCCGATTACAACGGTATGTGTATTTTTTCCCTAGGCCATTCTGGTTAAGCGTTTGGAGCAGCAGAATTGCGAAAAATTTTTTGCCTTCTCAACCATTTCTTGGCTTCAAACTCCCATATCTCGCGAACGGATTGACCTAACCCAAAAATTCCTATTGCATCTGAAAGTAGAAACTCGCCCGATTACAACGGTATGTGTATTTTTTCCCTGGGCCATTCTGGTTAAGCGTTTGGAGCAGCAGAATTGCGAAAAATTTTTTGCCCTCTCAACCATTTCTTGGCTTCAAACTCCCATATCTCGCGAACGGATTGACCTAACCCAAAAATTCCTATTGCATCTGAAAGTAGAAACTCGCCCGATTACAACGGTATGTGTATTTTTTCCCTAGGCCATTCTGGTTAAGCGTTTGGAGCAGCAGAATTGCGAAAAATTTTTTGCCTTCTCAAGCATTTCTTGGCTTCAAACTCCCATATCTCGCGAACGGATTGACCTAACCCAAAAATTCCAATTGCATCTGAAAGCAGAACCTCGCCCGATTACAGCGGTATGTGTATTTTTTCCCTAGGCCATTCTGGTTAAGCGTTTGGAGCAGCAGAATTGCGAAAAATTTTTTGCCTTCTCAACCATTTCTTGACTTCAAACTCCCATATTTCGCGAACGGATTGACCTAACCCAAAAATTCCTGTAGCGTCTGGAAGTAGAGACTCGCCCGATTACAACGGTATGTGTATTTTTTCCCTAGGCCATTCTGGTTAAGCGTTTGAAGCAGCAGAATTGCGAAAAATTTTTTGCCTTCTCAACCATTTCTTGGCTTCAAACTCCCATATCTCATGAACGGATTGACCTAACCCAAAAATTCCTATTGCATCTGAAAGTAGAAACTCGCCCGATTACAACGGTATGTGTATTTTTTCCCTAGGCCATTCTGGTTAAGCGTTTGGAGCAGCAGAAGTGCGAAAGATTTGTTGTCTTCTCAACCATTTCTTAGCTTCAAACTCCCATATCTCGCGAACGGATTGACCTAACCCAAAAATTCCTGTTGCATCTGAAAGTAGAAACTCGCCCGATTACAACGGTATCTGTATTTTTTCCCTAGGCCATTCTGTTTAAGCGTTTGGAGCAGCAGAATTGCGAAAATTTTTTTGCCTTCTCAATCATTTCTTGGCTTCAAACTCCCATATCTCGCGAACGGGTTGACCTAACCCAAAAATTCCTATTGCATCTGAAAGTAGATACTCGCCCGATTACAACGGTATCTGTATTGTTTCCCTAGACCATTCTGGTTAAGCGTTTGGATCAGCAGAAATGCGAAAAATTTTTTGCCTTCTCAACCATTTCTTGGCTTCAAACTCCCATATCTCGCGAACGGATTGACCTAACCCAAAAATTCCTGTAGCGTCTGGAAGTAGAGACTCGCCCGATTACAACGGTATGTGTATTTTTTCCCTAGCCCATTCTGGTTAAGCGATTGGAGCAGCAGTAGTGCGAAAAATTTGTTGTCCTGTCAACCATTTCTTAGCTTCAAAATCCCATATCTCGCGAACGGATTGACCTAACCCAAAAATTCCTATTGCGTCTGAAAGTAGAAACTCGCCCGATTACAACGGTATGTGTATTTTTTCCCTAGGCCATTCTGGTTAAGCGTTTGGAGTAGCAGAATTGCGAAAAATTTTTTGCCTTCTCAACCATTTCTTGGCTTCAAACTCCCATATCTCGCGAACGGATTGACCTAACCCAAAAATTCCTATTGCATCTGAAAGTAGAAACTCGCCCGATTACAACGGTATGTGTATTTTTCCCCTAGGCCATTCTGGTTAAGCGTTTGGAGCAGCAGAATTGCGAAAAATTTGTTGCCTTCTCAACCATTTCTTGGCTTCAAAATCCCATATCTCGCGAACGGATTGACCTAACCCAAAAATTCCTATTGCATCTGAAAGTCGAAACTCGCCCGATTACAACGGTATGTGTATTTTTCCCCTAGGCCATTCTGGTTAAGCGTTTGGAGCAGCAGAATTGCGAAAAATTTTTTGCCTTCTCAACCATTTCTTGGCTTCAAACTCCCATATCTCGCGAACGGATTGACCTAACCCAAAAATTCCTGTAGCGTCTGGAAGTAGAGACTCGCCCGATTACAGCGGTATGTGTATTTTTTCCCTAGGCCATTCTTGTTAAGCGTTTGGAGCAGCACAATTGCGAAAAATTTTTTGCCTTCTCAACCATTTCTTGGCTACAAACTCTCATATCTCGCGAACGGATTGACCTAACCCAAAAATTCCAATTGCATCTGAAAGTAGAACCTCGCCCGATTACAGCGGTATGTGTATTTTTTCCCTAGGCCATTCTGGTTAAGCGTTTGGAGCAGCAGAATTGCGAAAAATTTTTTGCCTTCTCAACCATTTCTTGGCTTCAAACTCCCATATCTCGCGAACGGATTGACCTAACCCAAAAATTCCTGTAGCGTCTGAAAGTAGAAACTCGCCCGTTTACAACGGTATGCGTATTGTTTCCCTAGACCATTCTGGTTAAGCGTTTGGATCAGCAGAAGTGCGAAAAATTTTTTGCCTTCTCAACCATTTCTTGGCTTCAAACTCCCATATCTCGCGAACGGATTGACCTAACCCAAAAATTCCTATTGCATCTGAAAGTAGAAACTCGCCCGATTACAACGGTATGTGTATTTTTTCCCTAGGCCATTCTGGTTAAGCGTTTGGAGCAGCAGAAGTGCGAAAGATTTGTTGTCTTCTCAACCATTTCTTAGCTTCAAACTCCCATATCTCGCGAACGGATTGACCTAACCCAAAAATTCCTGTTGCATCTGAAAGTAGAAACTCGCCCGATTACAACGGTATCTGTATTTTTTCCCTAGGCCATTCTGTTTAAGCGTTTGGAGCAGCAGAATTGCGAAAAATTTTTTGCCTTCTCAACCATTTCTTGGCTTCAAACTCCCATATCTCGCGAACGGATTGACCTAACCCAAAAATTCCTATTGCATCTGAAAGTAGAAACTCGCCCGATTACAACGGTATGTGTATTTTTTCCCTAGGCCATTCTGGTTAAGCGTTTGGAGCAGCAGAATTGCGAAAAATTTTTTGCCTTCTCAACCATTTCTTGGCTTCAAACTCCCATATCTCGCGAACGGATTGACCTAACCCAAAAATTCCTATTGCATCTGAAAGTAGAAACTCGCCCGATTACAACGGTATGTGTATTTTTCCCCTAGGCCATTCTGGTTAAGCGTTTGGAGCAGCAGAATTGCGAAAAATTTTTTGCCTTCTCAACCATTTCTTGGCTTCAAACTCCCATATCTCGCGAACGGATTGACCTAACCCAAAAATTCCTATTGCATCTGAAAGTAGAAACTCGCCCGATTACAACGGTATGTGTATTTTTCCCCTAGGCCATTCTGGTTAAGCGTTTGGAGCAGCAGAATTGCCGGAAGAATTTGTTGCCTTCTCAACCATTTCTTGGCTTCAAACTCCCATATCTCGCGAACGGATTGACCTTAACCCCAAAAATTCCTATTGCATCTGAAAGTCGAAACTCGCCCGAGTACAACGGTATGTGTATTTTTCCCTAGGCCAGTTCTGGTTAAGCGTTTGGAGCAGCAGAAATGCGAAAAATTTTTGGCCTTCTCAACCATTTCTTGCTTCAAACTCCCATATCTCGCGAACGGATTGACCTAACCCAAAAATTCCTGTAGCGTCTGGAAGTAGAGACTCGCCCGATTACAACGGTATGTGTATTTTTTCCCTAGGCCATTCTGGTTAAGCGTTTGGAGCAGCAGAATTGCGAAAAATTTGTTGCCTTCTCAACCATTTCTTGGCTTCAAACTCCCATATCTCGCGAACGGATTGACCTAACCCAAAAATTCCTATTGAATCTGAAAGTCGAAACTCGCCCGATTACAACGGTATGTGTATTTTTCCCCTAGGCCATTCTGGTTAAGCGTTTGGAGCAGCAGAATTGCGAAAAATTTTTTGCCTTCTCAACCATTTCTTGGCTTCAAACTCCCATATCTCGCGAACGGATTGACCTAACCCAAAAATTCCTGTAGCGTCTGGAAGTAGAGACGCGCCCGATTACAACGGTATGTGTATTTTTCCCCTAGGCCATTCTGTTTAAGCGTTTGGAGCAGCAGAATTGCGAAAAATTTTTTGCCTTCTCAACCATTTCTTGGCTTCAAACTCCCATATTTCGCGAACGGATTGACCTAACCCAAAAATTCCTGTAGCGTCTGGAAGTAGAGACTCGCCCGATTACAACGGTATGTGTATTTTTTCCCTAGGCCATTCTGGTTAAGCGTTTGGAGCAGCAGAATTGCGAAAAATTTTTTGCCTTCTCAACCATTTCTTGGCTTCAAACTCCCATATCTCATGAACGGATTGACCTAACCCAAAAATTCCTATTGCATCTGAAAGTAGAAACTCGCCCGATTACAACGGTATGTGTATTTTTTCCCTAGGCCATTCTGGTTAAGCGTTTGGAGCAGCAGAAGTGCGAAAGATTTGTTGTCTTCTCAACCATTTCTTAGCTTCAAACTCCCATATCTCGCGAACGGATTGACCTAACCCAAAAATTCCTGTTGCATCTGAAAGTAGAAACTCGCCCGATTACAACGGCATCTGTATTTTTTCCCTAGGCCATTCTGTTTAAGCGTTTGGAGCAGCAGAATTGCGAAAATTTTTTTGCCTTCTCAATCATTTCTTGGCTTCAAACTCCCATATCTCGCGAACGGGTTGACCTAACCCAAAAATTCCTATTGCATCTGAAAGTAGATACTCGCCCGATTACAACGGTATCTGTATTGTTTCCCTAGACCATTCTGGTTAAGCGTTTGGATCAGCAGAAATGCGAAAAATTTTTTGCCTTCTCAACCATTTCTTGGCTTCAAACTCCCATATCTCGCGAACGGATTGACCTAACCCAAAAATTCCTGTCGCGTCTGGAAGTAGAGACTCGCCCGATTACAACGGTATGTGTATTTTTTCCCTAGCCAATTCTGGTTAAGCGATTGGAGCAGCAGTAGTGCGAAAAATTTGTTGTCCTGTCAACCATTTCTTAGCTTCAAAGTCCCATATCTCGCGAACGGATTGACCTAACCCAAAAATTCCTATTGCATCTGAAAGTAGAAACTCGCCCGATTACAACGGTATGTGTATTTTTTTCCCTAGGCCATTCTGGTTAAGCGTTTGGAGCAGCAGAATTGCGAAAAATTTTTTACCTTCTCAACCATTTCTTGGCTTCAAACTCCCATATCTCGCGAACGGATTGACCTAACCCAAAAATTCCTATTGCATCTGAAAGTAGAAACTCGCCCGATTACAACGGTATGTGTATTTTTCCCCTATGCCATTCTGGTTAAGCGTTTGGAGCAGCAGAATTGCGAAAAATTTGTTGCCTTCTCAACCATTTCTTCGCTTCAAAATCCCATATCTCGCGAACGGATTGACCTAACCCAAAAATTCCTATTGCATCTGAAAGTCGAAACTCGCCCGATTACAACGGTATGTGTATTTTTCCCCTAGGCCATTCTGGTTAAGCGTTTGGAGCAGCAGAATTGCGAAAAATTTTTTGCCTTCTCAACCATTTCTTGGCTTCAAACTCCCATATCTCGCGAACGGATTGACCTAACCCAAAAATTCCTGTAGCGTCTGGAAGTAGAGACTCGCCCGATTACAACGGTATGTGTATTTTTTCCCTACGCCATTCTTGTTAAGCGTTTGGAGCAGCAGAATTGCGAAAAATTTTTTGCCTTCTCAACCATTTCTTGGCTTCAAACTCCCATATCTCGCGAACGGATTGACCTAACCCAAAAATTCCAATTGCATCTGAAAGTAGAACCTCGCCCGATTACAGCGGTATGTGTATTTTTTCCCTAGGCCATTCTGGTTAAGCGTTTGGAGCAGCAGAATTGCGAAAAATTTTTTGCCTTCTCAACCATTTCTTGGCTTCAAACTCCCATATCTCGCGAACGGATTGACCTAACCCAAAAATTCCTGTAGCGTCTGGAAGTAGAGACTCGCCCGATTACAACGGTATGTGTATTTTTTCTCTAGGACATTCTGGTTAAGCGTTTGGAGCAGCAGAATTGCGAAAAATTTTTTGCCTTCTCAACCATTTCTTGGCTTCAAACTCCCATATCTCGCGAACGGATTGACCTAACCCAAAAATTCCTATTGCATCTGAAAGTAGAAACTCGCCCGATTACAACGGTATGTGTATTTTTTCCCTAGGCCATTCTGGTTAAGCGTTTGGAGCAGCAGAAGTGCGAAAGATTTGTTGTCTTCTCAACCATTTCTTAGCTTCAAACTCCCATATCTCGCGAACGGATTGACCTAACACAAAAATTCCTGTTGCATCTGAAAGTAGAAACTCGCCCGTTTACAACGGTATGTGTATTGTTTCCCTAGACCATTCTGGTTAAGCGTTTGGATCAGCAGAAGTGCGAAAAATTTTTTGCCTTCTCAACCATTTCTTGGCTTCAAACTCCCATATCTCGCGAACGGATTGACCTAACCCAAAAATTCCTATTGCATCTGAAAGTAGAAACTCGCCCGATTACAACGGTATGTGTATTTTTCCCCTAGGCCATTCTGGTTAAGCGTTTGGAGCAGCAGAATTGCGAAAAATTTTTTGCCTTCTCAACCATTTCTTGGCTTCAAACTCCCATATCTCGCGAACGGATTGACCTAACCCAAAAATTCCTATTGCATCTGAAAGTAGAAACTCGCCCGATTACAACGGTATGTGTATTTTTTCCCTAGGCCATTCTGGTTAAGCGTTTGGAGCAGCAGAATTGCGAAAAATTTTTTGCCTTCTCAACCATTTCTTGGCTTCAAACTCCCATATCTCGCGAACGGATTGACCTAACCCAAAAATTCCTGTAGCGTCTGGAAGTAGAGACTCGCCCGATTACAACGGTATGTGTATTTTTTCCCTAGGCCATTCTGGTTAAGCGTTTGGAGCAGCAGAATTGCGAAAAATTTTTTGCCTTCTCAACCATTTCTTGGCTTCAAACTCCCATATCTCGCGAACGGATTGACCTAACCCAAAAATTCCTATTGCATCTGAAAGTAGAAACTCGCCCGATTACAACGGTATGTGTATTTTTTCCCTAGGCCATTCTGGTTAAGCGTTTGGAGCAGCAGAATTGCGAAAAATTTTTTGCCTTCTCAACCATTTCTTGGCTTCAAACTCCCATATCTCGCGAACGGATTGACCTAACCCAAAAATTCCAATTGCATCTGAAAGTAGAAACTCGCCCGATTACAACGGTATGTGTATTTTTTCCCTAGGCCATTCTGGTTAAGCGTTTGGAGCAGCAGAATTGCGAAAAATTTTTTGCCTTCTCAACCATTTCTTGGCTTCAAACTCCCATATCTCGCGAACGGATTGACCTAACCCAAAAATTCCTGTAGCGTCTGGAAGTAGAGACTCGCCCGATTACAACGGTATGTGTATTTTTTCCCTAGGCCATTCTGGTTAAGCGTTTGGAGCAGCAGAATTGCGAAAAATTTTTTGCCTTCTCAACCATTTCTTGGCTTCAAACTCCCATATCTCGCGAACGGATTGACCTAACCCAAAAATTCCTATTGCATCGGAAAGTAGAAACTCGCCCGATTACAACGGTATGTGTATTTTTCCCCTAGGCCATTCTGGTTAAGCGTTTGGAGCAGCAGAATTGCGAAAAAGTTGTTGCCTTCTCAACCATTTCTTGGCTTCAAACTCCCATATCTCGCGAACGGATTGACCTAACCCAAAAATTCCTATTGCATCTAAAAGTCGAAACTCGCCCGATTACAACGGTATTTGCATTTTTCCCCTAGGCCATTCTGGTTAAGCGTTTGGAGCAGCAGAATTGCGAAAAATTTTTTGCCTTCTCAACCATTTCTTGGCTTCAAACTCCCATATCTCGCGAACGGATTGACCTAACCCAAAAATTCCTGTAGCGTCTGGAAGTAGAGACTCGCCCGATTACAACGGTATGTGTATTTTTTCCCTAGGCCATTCTGGTTAAGCGTTTGGAGCAGCAGAATTGCGAAAAATTTTTTGCCTTCTCAACCATTTCTTGACTTCAAACTCCCATATCTCGCGAACGGATAGACCTAACCCAAAAATTCCAATTGCATCTGAAAGTAGAACCTCGCCCGATTACAGCGGTATGTGTATTTTTTCCCTAGGCCATTCTGTTTAAGCGTTTGGAGCAGCAGAATTGCGAAAAATTTTTTGCCTTCTCAATCATTTCTTGGCTTCAAACTCCCATATCTCGCGAACGGGTTGACCTAACCCAAAAATTCCAATTGCATCTGAAAGTAGAACCTCGCCCGATTACAGCGGTATGTGTATTTTTTCCCTAGGCCATTCTGGTTAAGCGTTTGGAGCAGCAGAATTGCGAAAAATTTTTTGCCTTCTCAACCATTTCTTGGCTTCAAACTCCCATATCTCGCGAACGGAATGACCTAACCCAAAAATTCCTGTAGCGTCTGGAAGTAGAGACTCGCCCGATTACAACGGTATGTGTATTTTTTCCCTAGCCCATTCTGGTTAAGCGATTGGAGCAGCAGTATTGCGAAAAATTTGTTGTCCTGTCAACCATTTCTTAGCTTCAAAGTCCCATATCTCGCGAACGGATTGACCTAACCCAAAAATTCCTATTGCATCTGAAAGTAGAAACTCGCCCGATTACAACGGTATGTGTATTTTTTCCCTAGGCCATTCTGGTTAAGCGTTTGGAGCAGCAGAATTGCGAAAAATTTTTTGCCTTCTCAACCATTTCTTGGCTTCAAACTCCCATATCTCGCGAACGGATTGACCTAACCCAAAAATTCCTATTGCATCTGAAAGTAGAAACTCGCCCGATTACAACGGTATGTGTATTTTTCCCCTAGGCCATTCTGGTTAAGCGTTTGGAGCAGCAGAATTGCGAAAAATTTGTTGCCTTCTCAACCATTTCTTGGCTTCAAACTCCCATATCTCGCGAACGGATTGACCTAACCCAAAAATTCCTGTAGCATCTGAAAGTCGAAACTCGCCCGATTACAACGGTATGTGTATTTTTCCCCTAGGCCATTCTGGTTAAGCGTTTGGAGCAGCAGAATTGCGAAAAATTTTTTGCCTTCTCAACCATTTCTTGGCTTCAAACTCCCATATCTCGCGAACGGATTGACCTAACCCAAAAATTCCAATTGCATCTGAAAGTAGAACCTCGCCCGATTACAGCGGTATGTGTATTTTTTCCCTAGGCCATTCTGGTTAAGCGTTTGGAGCAGCAGAATTGCGAAAAATTTTTTGCCTTCTCAACCATTTCTTGGCTTCAAACTCCCATATCTCGCGAACGGATTGACCTAACCCAAAAATTCCTGTAGCGTCTGGAAGTAGAGACTCGCCCGATTACAACGGTATGTGTATTTTTTCTCTAGGACATTCTGGTTAAGCGTTTGGAGCAGCAGAATTGCGAAAAATTTTTTGCCTTCTCAACCATTTCTTGGCTTCAAACTCCCATATCTCGCGAACGGATTGACCTAACCCAAAAATTCCTATTGCATCTGAAAGT